>NC_135736.1:5035000-5337500 GCF_041903045.1 Epinephelus lanceolatus | reverse complement strand
TGGGCAAAGATCCAATAAAAGGGATCCTTGTGCTTGTGTTTGCAACAGTGATCAGAATATCAAGTCAAACTGCTGTCCTGCTGGGAAAGGTCTTGCTACATTAAAGGTTTTCAGGCTCTATGCACAAGGGTTGTATGGTGATAGGTGGACTCAGACAGATGGTTCAGTTGAGGTGACATACGGAGATCAGGTAAAGCGCACTGCCATAATAAGTAACAACGACAATCCCACATGGCCGGAGAAATTTGAATTTGGACCCATCGTCATTAATATGAGAGACAAACTTACGTTCCGTGTTTATGATGAGGATACCTACTGGGATAGTGATCTACTTGGTGAGTGTTCATTTGATCTGCATAGAGGGAAAGTGAGTGACAGCTGCATGTTTGACTATGGTACCTTCTTCTTCTCCTACATAGTAGAATGCGCACCAAGTCTCGGTGGTCACCAATGTCAAGAATACATGCCCTCCCCCATGAGTCCCTCTTTGGCCAAGGTCTTCCACACCAGAAATGGGGTCCTTCTTGGAGACCTGGGGAAGAGGTATGCTCAGTCACTCAGTCAGTCAGGTTAAGGTCAGCTGTTGACATGAGATGTGGTTATGAAACAATAACAATTTTCTGATGATCATGTAAGTAGTTAATAGCATCTTTCACTGTTACTCTTTCTTTGTTTGACTTTGGTAAAAAGTTAATCTTAAAATGTAATCCAAAACTTTGTCTGTAAAAATTGATGTTTGATAATCTATCTTTTCTGCTGCTTCTTTATCATTTGTTAAAAACTCTGCCATTAAAGCATCGACAAAGACAACACCAGTGTCTGCCTGATTTTATGTGGTGAATGTTTCTACTGTGTAATTTAGTGGTTTACGTGTAAGGATTAGGGTTAGGAGGTTAGGGTCAGGGGGGCTAGGGTTAAGTTTAGGGTTTACTGAATGCAGCCACACATATAGACTTTCCTATCTTGTGTGTTCAACTTTGCAAAAAAAAACAAATAAATAAAATAATTTGTATTAATAATAACTTCCATCTAAAGTTCCTCTGAATGAGGTGCCATTGAGTTGGATTTTAATACTTTTTTAAAGACTCCTTTTCATCTCTGGAAACATTTTTCAGCTACAGTTTAACTAAGACACTCTTCCCTGTTGTGGGCTTAGGTGTAGAGTGGAAGGATTCATACTGAAAGAATACAAAGATACAGGTGTTAATTGCTTATTTGATCCTTATCTATGCTCACTGATAGCTCTTGTATTAAAAATGTAATCCTACAGCTGCTACTTTGATCACTGAACAAGTGTAATTTCAAATGACCATGCCTTTCATCATAATATGTAGGATACAACAACTGTTAACCCAGGTCATGCACTATGGGGATTTTCATTTCTTGTTGTCCCACCAATTTTAAATTTAAAGGAATGGGCCATCAGCAGTGTACTGCCACAAAAAAAGTATTCTATCCAACACATAATCATCAAATCACTGTGACGTTGTATCTAAAGGAAATGCAGATGACAACCAGGAGTGTCATAAATTGTAATAGCACGGCAGGAACAGAAACTCAAAATAAAGGAAGAGAAACTAATCTGAATGAAAAAGGGAGGGTAAGGAGAGTTAGGGTGATACACAAGAAAAACAAGTCAAACAAGGAAAAAAAAGCCACCCTCCTGCAGACATTTAGCTTTATACAACAGTTAGTTCCGACCGAGTAATTTGACTGGATGAGAGGCATTCTATGAGTGCTGATATAGAGTATAACATCACTGGGACTTGTAACAGTAAAATCACTCCGCTCACAGGTGTTATAAATATAAATAAAACCGTTAATTAACCGACTGTCACACTCGCTACATTGACACAAACTGACGCTAGTGTTACACCAAGACGATGGATATTTTCCCCAAAATTACATTTGAATTAAATTATGAGTGGTCGTCAGGAGAGGACGAGGAAAAGGAAAGCCAGGACTCTTCAGACCTCCAGGTGTGTTTGTGTAACATCAGGAGGTGATGAGGATGAAGGAGAGTGGAAGCTGAATCTGGTCATGCCAACATCCAGGTCTGCCGTTTCATCAGCCAAACTGGACAAAGTCACGCAGTTGCAGATCAATGTAAATACAAAGTAGCTTGTGAGTTCCTGTGTGTGCTGCGTTGCCTGGCAACAGACTGGGGGAACTGATTTTTTTTTCGCGGAGCTACATAACATACTTAAATAATTTATTTCATCACCTTTTGTTAACATTTCCTTACTCAGCATTGCTGTTTAAAGCCTGTGGAAACACAGCTTGAAATAGTAAAAATGCATATATTATATAAAAGTCGAGTGTCTCATTAATCATCCACAAAAGTCTGAGTGAAAATAACCATTAATAACTATTAGAAAACCTGGTTTAAAAACAGCTCATTTTGCTGTTTAGACCACTTGCCAGGACAGAGGGGGCGTGGCAGATAACGCTCTGATTGACAGCTCCCTCGTTTTGCAGCAATGGCTGCCACAAATTTAATCCAGCCGTACATGTTTGAGCCCTCTAATGATTCAGAGGACGAAGCAGAAGCTGAAAATGATTCCTTTCAGGTGGTCACTGAATGGTAAGTTTCAAAATGTTTTGTGATTCATATTAATGTTACTTCGTAGAATAGTTAGCATAACTTTTACATGCAATGTTACGGCCGGGCTCCACCGGCTGCAAACATACAGCGTAGCGTCGCGGCGTATTCATTTGGGCTCCACTGACTGCGTACGGAAGCGACACGTAGAGAAGCCAGCGGGGTTGTTTACCGTTTGCTGAGCCGAGAGGCTGCATGTAGGCTGCATGAAATGTTAAAGCATTTTCCACCTAAGTTATTACATATATTTGAGTTATCTACAAGTTTACTGTACTGTTTGTCATCTACTCGCTTTCAAATGTCCGCCACGGACACAGTGTCACGGATAAACAATAGAAGAGCGGCGTAAAATAGAGATTTGTCGTGCCGCTCCCGTTGCTGGTGGAGCCGCTGTAATTGATTAACAGGGGGGCGAGCTGCTACGGGACTCGCGCTGCAGACGTGCCCGGTGGAGCCCGGCTGTTAGCTGATATGAATGACAACGGGAGGCTAGCGCTTTGCCTTTCTTCATTGAGATACGTTTTCATTGAAAACATAAATCTGCTCCGTTCTTCTGATAATAGCCTTTTTCATTCGAACACATCCAGTCTTAATAGATTAAATATGTCTTTCCTCTGACACACACCGACCGTCAAAGCGGGAGAGACCGGTGCCGGCCGGCCGTCTCTCTGGTGTTGTGTAGAAGTATTTGCCCACCTCGAATAATGTTCCCCTCCGGCTAAAATTGTGTTGTTTCCCGCAGCATCACCTCCGCGACTGGGGATATGTTTATGCGTAGCAAAGCTAACTGCTTGGGGTTGGGGTTAGGGGTGAGGAAGGGTGCACATGACGTCCCCTCCCCACAAGCCGACACCGGCACCGGGCCCGGGGGGCAAGCCCGGCCGCTCACAAGCCGCCTCTTCCTGCAGCTCCACGAGCTGCAAAGGCTCGGACTGTCCTGGCTCTGGAGCCGGTCAACCTGATTCGAGTGCTGCTGGGAGCCCGCCGGAGGCAGAGCCTCCGCTGGGTCGCAGCCAAGCAGTTCAGCCAGTTTACGATCTGTATTTTCTAAACATCAGACTAGAAAGATGAGTTGGCTCAGACTCAAAGAGATCTAGCTGGAGCAGAAAGGTTTTGTTGCGCTGCCACTGGGGGGCGGGATGAGACAACTGACTGATGATTTATGATTGGTTTGGAATTTATTGCGTAATAAATCTCAGAGATAACCACGGCCAAATCAAACCCAATTTCAAGAATGTACAAAAACTTAAAAGACAGATATTTCGAATTTAGATGGAAACTGATTTCTAATTGTTTTACATGTTTAATATTATGTACATAAGACCCTAAATTACATAGTTAGAAGGCTATTGTGGATTTGGGTTTCCAGAGGCTTTAAGCTGTTGTTGAACTGTTGTATAAAAGCAATATCACACTTGAGGTCGTGATGTTGTACTGTATATCGTCACTGCTGTAATTATCTTCTGACCGAATCACAGCCGTGACGATATACAGTACAACATCACTCCCTCTCGTGTGATATTGCTTAAGTGAATCACATCAAAGCATCCAAGAAATGCCCAAATCACCCATATTTAAGAAATGAAGTGTGCACTTTAGTCATCTTTATCATAATATCCCATAGCTAACTATCTGAACCGCAGACAGTAACCTGTGTGCTCCTGAGTTTGAACAAGATAACACAAGGTTTCATGGGCTGGGTTTGGAGGGTTGTGTGTGTGTGTGTGTGTGTGTGTGTGTGTGTGTGTGTCTTGATGGACAGCTGAGAATGGAAGGTCAAGGAGCACTGATATGGAAGCAGTATGACCTCTGACCTCTGGTGTGTGACATCAGGGACAGAGACAGTGATTAGAGTCGTTCACTGATCACTGTTTGTTGTATAGTCTGCTGACACTTTTATATGTCTGTTTGAATGTTGACTGATCATTCACACCAAACTACATTATAATTTTGACTGCTTTAAAAACTTGTTGGTTAATTTAAAAATAGTTTGATTTTGTTTTGATTGTGTGTGTGTGGTGTGTGTGTGCGTGTCTGTAGGTCAGAAGCGGAACAAGAGGGAGGCAGAGCGTCAGTCTCTGACTCACATTGGCGTTGACAGAAAAATGTCCTTCTCGGCCAAGACCTCCAGATATGATAATGAACACATTCTCACTTTATTATCCAATCAGAACACATCATTAGCTCTGTGTCTGTGTCATGTTTACATTTATTAAAAGTGCATTCTGACCAATGCCCATGGTGATAGTAAACATGTCATTTGAACCTCCTTATTAACAGTCAACATGTAACATTTTCTTGCTCTGAGAGGTCACAACAGTTTTAAAGGGCCAGTGTGTAAAATGGGTTGAAAACAGTGACATCAGTGGTCAAATTCTAGATTACAGGGCTCACTTGCTCACCCCTCCCGTCGGGTAAATGATGGTGACCTCGTAGGGACAAAAAGCCTTGCGCACAACTTTTTCAGGAGTAGGTCTATCTAGCAACGAGGTGAATGTTTATTTAGAAATCTAAACCATGTTACGATATTGTAATGAATCCCTCATGAGCAGGAGACCAGAGGAGCGTTCGGGAAAAAGGCCCGTTTATTTGAGTACTCCAGAAACTCCGGTAACACTCCACACACACTTCATAACTTTACACACATACTCATTTACCATACCGAGTGGGGACCCCCCTCCCCTCTCTGCTCCACCAATCTCCAGCCCGCATACTGACTGACAGTGTGTGGTAAACAGAGCTCAGCTGTTTATTTAGCCTTGCGATATCTCCGGACTATAGTAGCTGCAATGGACGACCTTGAACGCGATTTTGAAGAGTTTCTTGTAGCGGACACAGACCCAGAGCCATACCTATTTGAGCTGGAGCATACAGATGAGGAACTCCATGTGTTTGATTCTGAGCGGGCGCGAAGAGAGGCTGAATGCACAGAATGGGATTCGGTGCTACCATCGTTGGGGAGATATATCATCCGGAGGAAAATCGCCGCAGAGAGCGCATCACAAGGAGTGAAGTTGCGTCTTCTTTTCCTCGCAGATGACGGTTTGGGTTCATTCTCTTCTGTTGCCTGCTAAGTGTGGTCCATTCGCAAACTTTATAACTAAAAAAACTTTTCACTACTCTCTATCGACGAACTACTAACACTCTGCTGTTTCTTCCTCCTTCTTCCTTCCTTCCGCTGTCTTCATTGGTTCATTTATACACACGAAACACGTTCTCTGGCTGGCTGGATTGTCCGCTCGGGCTGCCTTACATACATGGCAGTGCAAGATGGCGATCTCTCTAAAGCAAGGCCCTTGCTATATATATATATATATATATAAAAGCATAATTATAAGGCTACGAAAACCAAACAAATTTTATTTTATAGCGATCATACACTTGTATAAACATATTAATGGGTAGAATTCAGATTCAGATTGACAATAAACCATGCCAAATATTACACACTGGCCCTTTAATGTTCTGCTGGGAACAACAACGGTAAACAATGATTGGATACTCAGGGCAGAACAGATGCTGAGTGGAAAACAGACGCATAGTGCAGAATGTGGACAGTCACTGAAGGGGCACTGAACCCCTGGGAGTGTTTTTGGAGTGTATTACACAAAGAATTGACAAAACATGCTGGCCTCAGGAAACAAATTGTGTTTTTACAAGTCAAGGCAGAGCTGTAGCTGCACTTGTTGCAGTCTCATATGTGTGGTGGGTGTGTGGTGTGTGTGTGTGTGTGTGTGTGTGTGTGTGTGTGGTGAGAATGGGCTGAACATTCATTTAGCCACTTGTTCAAAACTGCCTTTTTTAAGACACGTAAAAGCTCCACGAGTGTGCTTTTTACTGACACCACAACTGAACCACAAAAAGGAAGTCATGCAAAGTATACACATTTAAACCTGCACTCTGAGCTTCCTCTTTGAAGGTTTTCTAAGGCCTTAATGTAGAGTGACAATTCAAGCCCATAGCTCTTCCTCAGGACGTCTGGGCTCCTATCATGATAACAAATTTTGCTGGGCGATTAATTGCATCAGAAATTATTGAGATAAGCGATAATATTGTGTCATATTGTGCTTTTAAGGCCCTTTTTTTATTGTAATTTTGTTGTTTTTAGACCATTTTTTAAACTTATATAATGATAATAAAGGCATAATGATGAATGTACACCCTTTTTAAAGAGAAATAAACATTTATTTAACAAGAATATTTAGGAATGCAAAAAGAATTTAAATATCTGAAATAACACGTAGAAATATCAAAATAAATTAATACAAAAAAATAGACTCTCAGTCTCTCACTCTCAGGTGTGCAGCTAAGTTGGTCATATTTGCTCTTTTTGTTGAGATGGTTTTAGAATAAACCCGGCATCCTGGCTCACTGTCAATTCTGACCGATGCCCATGGTGATAGTAAACATGTCATTTGAACCTCCTCATTAACAATCAACATGTAACATTTTCTTGCTCTGAGAGGTCACAACAGTTTTAATGTTGTGCTGGGAACAACAATGGTAAACAATGATTGGACGCAGAGCAGATGGTCAGTACAGAATTGATGCTCAGGGCAGAACTGATGCTCAGTGCAAAATAGACGCATAGTGCAGAATGTGGACAGTCACTGAAGGGGCACTAAACCCCTGGGAGTGTTTTTGGAGTGTATTACACAAAGAATTGAGAAAACATGCTGGCCTCAGGAGACAAATTGTTTTTTACAAGTCAAGGCAGAGCTGTAGCTGCACTTGTTGCGGTCTCGTGTGTGTGTGTGTGTGTGTGTGTGTGTGTGTGTGTGTGTGTGTGTGTGTGTGTGGTGAGAATGGGCTGGACGTTCTGTAGTCTCATTTAGCCACTTGTTCAAAACTGCCTTTTTTAAGACACGTAAAAGCTTCAGAGTCCAGGAGTGTGCTATTTACTGACTTATTTTATGCTGTTGCAATAAACATGAGAGTCTGTGAAAGCTTTTGCTAACCACAGACTTTATTTCTGGTATCTAACCTAAGCTTGTCTGCTTGGCTGTTCAGGTTTTATTTCCTCGCCCCTCTAGCGAGTGAATCTGCCTGTAGTGAAACCGGGGCAAACTGGTGCTTCCTCCTCAGGCTCCACTTCAATCAGCTGCCCAACAGATCCACTGCTTCTTCCCACTTTAACCTGGATAACAAACCGGAGCTAGCTGGGAGCGGCTAGCTGGGAGCGGCTAGCTGGGAGCGGCTAGCCGAGCGTTAGCCGCAGCATGACAAGAGGGAAACACAGCCAGTTAGCCTCCGCTAGCCTCCAAGCAAGCCCCAGCTCTCTGTTTGAATCCAAACAAAAATTTGAAAAAATTTAAATATCCGAAATAACACGTAGAAATATCAAAATAAATACAAAAAAATAGACTCTCAGTCTCTCACTCTCAGGTGTGCAGTTAAGTTGGTCATATTCGCTCTTTCTTGTTGAGATGGTTTTAGAACAAACCCGGCACACCGGCTCGTCCAAATTACTGGGCTGCCCTCTGTCATTTGGTTTAAATCCAAAACACTCCCACACAGGGGCCGTGGCATTTGGTTTAAGAGCAAGTTCCATGTCTTTCTCTTACGCTTGACTGTTGTTTTTTTTTCCGCCTCGTCTTGTGTGTAGCCCATAGCCCCACCTCCCCCACAGAGACAAAGACACTCGATGACAAGAGGTTTCCCTCCGTTCATTACGCTATTGAACCAACTCACCTGGCTGCCAGATGATGCACGGCAGTGAATGCTCTTGTCGTCCAGTCTTTGGTGGAGAGAGACGAGGAAAACAAACACGCATGAATATGGCAATTAATCCTTTTTAATTTACCGTGCAATTAACCGACTTATCGCATATCGCGACAGGCGATAGCAAAAGAAAAACACAGATTTTTTATTTTATTTATTTTCATGTCTAACTGCTTTGTTCAGAGTTTTTACTGGTTTAAATTATTTGTTTTTCAGAGGAAGAGACCCCTGGATGATGCAGCTCCTAGTAAAAAACCTCTTGAACATTTGGAACTTAAATTGTCAGAGAAAAAAGATGAGCACACATTAGCAAGTGCTGGGCTAGCATTCCATCTCCAACATGCCAAACAGCATCAGAGAAACACTGAAGGGTATCGTGGAACTACTTTATTCAGTGTTTTTACGAGTTAAAATCACCGGGTCTGTTTGTTTTGGAGAAGAGGAGACATCTACAATAATTTGGCTGGTAAAATCATGCTGAATGTCTGGATCAGAAATTTGGTGAGCAAACATGGCAGGCGCTGGGAGTGTGGCCTGTCTGCACTGTGTCAAACAGTGTAGAGAAAACACTAATTTGTACATAAAACTGCTTTATTCAGGGTTTTTACTGATTTAATTACCTGGTGTGTTTGTATTGGAGAGGAACAGACCTCTGCAGATAACTTGGCTCCTGGTAAAAATCTCCTGAACAATGAACACTGAAGAAGTTCTAACCGGGAGCAGTTTCAGCTTGTTGCAATCTGCATTTCTCACCGCTAGACACCACTACATCTCCCTAAATCGTACTCACTGTTCTTTTAATAATATCTTGCAGAAATGTTAATGAATTAGCCACAATTAAATTCTTATTGCATAATTCATTTATTTATTGGCACTCTTAAAGAGTACTTTTCAAGTACATTTTCCTAGTGACGCTTATGTACTTTCATAACTTGCATCCTTTCTTTGTATTGGAGTATTTTTTAACTGTGATGCTGAATATTTCTTCTACCACTACATGTATGAAACGAAATAATACAATTACATATGATAAATGGACCTGCACTTGTATAGCACATTTCTAGTCATCCGACCAGCGCTTTTTACGCTACGAGTCACATTCACCCATTCACACACACATTCATACTGGTGGCCGAGGCTACCATACAAGGTGCCACCTGCTTTTAACACACACCGATGGACCGATCACCGAGAGCAATTTGGGGTTCAGTATCTTGCTCAAGGATACTTCGACATGCAGACAGGAGGAGCTGGGGATCGAACCACTGATCTTCCAATTGGTGGACGACCCGCTCTACCTCTGAGCCACAGCCGCCCCAAGTAATGCATCTAAGTTCTACTGTATGTGTGCTATTTATTTATATTATGATATTGTGATAGAGTGTCTTTGCACTTGCATCTGTGTTCACACCAAAAGGTGTACATTATCTGCAGCTGCTGCTCATCATTACTGCAGACAGCCTTCAATCTTTAATCCAATAACGTGAGACCTCTGAAAGGTTGCAGTTCATATTGTTACCACATAGGGGCACTAGTTCCCTACAGACTAGAAATGCAGAATACAAATGTAACATTTACAACTATAGTTTTACATCAGCCCTCTATTATGCGAAAAAAAAGAGCAAATGTACAGTCCTGTGAGACAGAAACCCTTTAGGTTCATCTATGCAAGAAATACCAAAGCTGTTTTCATAATTCATTAGTATTGGGATCAATGATTTCAGATCAAAACTGGAAGTTAAAGCATTTCCAAATGAAATTTATTCTTAGTTTCTATTGGGGCAATTATTGTATTTCCATATGAAATGACTGAAAAATCTGGTGATGACACAACTGAGCTTTAACCATAAACCCTTCAGGTTACATTTTAACTTTTATAAGCAAGTTGCCAAATGCACACGTTGCAGCAATGATTGTGTGTCGGCAGGTTAGCGCTGTTTATATCAGCTATCGTCTGTCTTTCTGGAGTGTATCTTCTCCCTTCTGTCAAAACACAAGTTCCTGAACTTCAGCTGCGTTACACAAGGGAATTGATGTATCCACCATCTATTTATAACACAGAGAGCAGGTGTGCCGATACACAGAGGCAAAGTGATTGGTTGGGATCTTCAGAGGACTATTTGTGCTTGTGTAAATACACACACACACACACACACACACACACACACACAAGAAACATGCTTGCATATGCAAACATGAAAACATGCATTCACATAGACATACACACATACATTGATCTACATACATGAAACCTTTTCACAGCGCTGGGGCATGCATGCCCACAAGACAAAGGCATTCCCATACAATGCATACATTCAGAAAATAAAAGATTTACAGCTGGCATACACACACACACACACACACACACACACACACACACACACACGCACGTGCGCGCACACACACACACACACACACTTTCAAACTTTCAAACACTCATTTCCATCCAAGCAACTCAAACACATTCCCATCTGTTGTCAAATGAAAGGGAGACATGATGCTCTTCACAATACCAGTTTCTTCTCCCCTGAGGGTAGAGCAGATCCACACCCACAACCAGATCCTCTGAGCAACACTTGACTCAAATGATCCACAGCACTCAACAACACCTCTTGCCTTAATACTAATGACTCCACACACAGCTTTAAACACCAAGAAAACAGCTACTCATAGAACCACCTGTGACCACATTTTGTGTCTTCAACAGTGAGGTCAAAGTGGTGCCAAACTAATGTCTGTCGAGTCAGAAGAACATTTACCCACAGTAATTTATAACCTCAGAAAAGAGAACTTCATTTCATGAGAACTGAGGGTGGGAGGAAGATAACCTTGTTTGCATATGCTTTTTATTTTGATCATTCTACCTCCAGTGAGACTGAAAGCACTGCTGCAACCTCAAAAAGGAAGTAGGCCTGCTTATGAACTACAAAATATATTTTCACGGGGTGAAATTTTGCCATTTGATGTAAAAAGGATGAAGCACTGGTAATAAGTACAGAAATCGTGTATGGAGCTACATTTGTTACTTTATTATTCAATCAAACAGAGTAGGTTTTACAATCAAAAAAAAGATTTGAGAAGCAAAAGTATCAATATTGCAATCAAAAAAGTAAAAAATTATTGATTAAAAAATGCAAATCCTAAAGTTTTGTTTGCGAGTCATTTTTTTCTTTTGCAAGTCAAAAAGTTTTGTGAGTAAAAAGTTGAACCTGGTGGGCGGGGCCTAAACTGAAAGCTGTAAGACATGTCTCTATTGGCCAGTCTCAATAGGAATGACAGCTTGCAAAGCATTTTTTTTTCTTCTTCTCTCAGTTTATTGGCAGATTACAAACAATTTAAAGGTGCATACCGCCACCTACTGTACAAGAGTGTGCAACATCATGTCATTTAGCTTGTTTCTTAAATTCTACTCATCAGCCTAGTACGCTTGCAAAGCAACATGGGAGTTCTGTAGTACACGGGGAATTCAGTGCGGGAGCTGTGGTGATAATCAATTCTGAAACTGAAGTTTTTCGGGCTCCAGTTTCCAAAAAAAATTTGTCCACATGAGTGGTGTGATAAAAAAAATATGATATCCACACGAAACCATAAAACCTGCTACCAAGTGATGTAATACACATGCCAAAGCAGTAGGTGGCGATGTAACTTCTAATGGAAAGGCCATTTTAACCAATCAGAAGTCAGAGTCAATACCAGAATAGGGAAGTGCGGAAAATAAAAACAACCCGATCCACAAAAGTAGTGCAACCTGATCCAGAACCTCCATTGGCAGGACCGTTGCTGCTTTCGTGGAAGTGTAGTTGGGGTAGCTAGCAACAGGAGCTGCCTCCTTCGTTGGTCGTTAGGTCAAGCAGCTGGATATGCCACCCAAAGAGAGCAGATAGCACGCTCACAAATAAAGTTAGTGTGACATATAGGGTATTTATGTGTATCTGCCGACTCAATTGTAACATTATTTTATGCATATGATATCGATTTTGTATCTTTACAGATACCATACAGAAGCCCCCCATTCAATTTAAAGCATAGCTGATTTGAGTAAAGACACGAGAGAAAATCTGGGTATATAAACGGTTGGTTTGCGCTGCGTTCTTCAGTTGGCAGTTACACCTAGAGTAAAGCTACTGAAGACCAGCAAAACCACCATTTGTTTTCATTTATTCTTTCAGGTGGATAAATGTCACCTAAGTACCTTCAGATTTTAGTAGTGTACCCTTAATAGATAATTTGTTTATATAGTTTGTATTGTGTTTCGTGATATTATTTGAGGGAACTGTAACGTAAGGTAACTGCATACGAGTGGATGCAACCGTCACTAATGCTAGCATAGTTCCTCAGGGATTTAAGCTGTTATTACTTTCATTTTGACAATCTAACCTTTGACAACACATTAGCTAAGTTTGTGGGAACTGCGCATTGGTCCGACAGCCCATTGGTTCGACATCCCATTGTTCCGACCATATTAAACTCATTGTTCCGAAGTCCGTTCTGAAATCATCATGATGCCCTGTGGTTAAGGTCTGGTTAGGTTTAGGCACAAAAACCACTTGGTTAGGGTCAGGAAAAGATCATGGTGTGGGTTAAAATGAAAAAGAAAGTGACAAACACATAAGCTGTGAGCCTGCTCCGCCTCAAGCCTTCCCAGCTGACCCAGAGCCGTTCAGCACCGCGGACAGTCGGACTAATGGGATGTAGAACCAATGGGCTGTCGGACCAATGACACGGAACCAAGGTTGTAAGGACTGTAACTGTTGGTAGCTGTTGTTGATTTTGTTTAAATATGTTGAATTAGAATTTTATGGGTTAACGCCAGCTTTCACTTGTTGCCATAGCAACGGTAAACATCAGGGTCCGACGTTAAGGTTTTTTCCTACTTGCCCTGCCGGGCAAGTACTTCTCAAATCTACTTGTCCCATCTAAATTCTTACTTGCCTTCTTAAGAGGTTCTTTTTCTGGCTGTGTGGTGCATATTTTCGCTCATGACTTATATCTTACGTCAGCAGAGACGCTCAGCCAATGGAGGCAGCAGCACATGAAAAAGCAGCACACTGCAACTGGCCCCTCCGAGGACAGAAACAGGAGAGGAAATACACGATTACAGGCCTGGAATTAAGTCATTTATAGGGCAAGGCCACTTTGGCCTTTGATAAATACAAATTTATTGGGGCATCATGGCCAAAACCAACTTACATACATTTGACCTAGGGATGTAACGATATGGAAAATTTGATATCTCGATTATAGTGACCAAATTATCACGGTAAACGATAATATTGCGATATTTTTTTGAGCGCTGTAAAATGTCCAAAAAATAGATTCATTGAAATAACTTCACTAAATCTTGTAACTTCCTTATCATACTGAAATGTTAACAGCCAAAATCTTATATTAAAATGAAACTTTCACATTAAAGGGACAAGGGATTGGCACAGCAACAGAAAATTTTATTTTAAATTAAATATGTAAAAACATTACAGGAGCAAAGCTTATTTGTCTGGTGCATTTTAACAGTCAGCAAAATATGTAAACAATTTATATATTAATTATTTATTTATTAGCACGAGGGGAAAAATATATATAGAACAAAACAATGCGAAAGAGTAGAAGAAAAGACAATATATAGAATAGATATCACAAATGTGCAGGAGAAACCAAAAAAGCCCTAAGGGCAATGGTCATCATTACACAGAATAATTCACACATTAGAAGTGTGCATGTGAGTCAGAGGATTACCTGTATGACAAAAGGAGAGCATGCTCTCGGTCAAAGGTTAACACGGCAGCGTTTTATGTTGTTTCCTTGAGCTTATATCGAGAAAGCATAACTGGCCGTCTATATCGATTCTAGCTCGCCATACAATAACCATAATCACAGTGATTCAATCATAGTTGATCTCAATTAGAGTTACGTTACGTGGGTTTATATTCTGTCGGGTCCGCTCAGTGTTTTCAGCTCCGTTTCGTTTTGAAACACTTAACGTTAGCAACATAGCTGCTAATACGGCTATTAGCTACTCAGCTAGTATTAGCTCCTAAGTGTCTTAAACGAAAACGGAAAACCTAGTCGCCGTTTAGGAGGACAGACACGGCTCAAATGTCCCGCATACGTCGAGAGTTACACATTATGACAATCTTAGTAAAACCGAAGTCCCTAACACAATAACTGATGTTTGCATGGCATAACTTGCATTGACTGTAAAGCTGTGGATGATGGTCACGGAGATGAGCCAGCAGATTTGTAGTGTTGCTACCCTTCGCAGCAACTTTCTTTCTGCATGTTCTGCACACAGGATAGTTGTCCTCCACCAGCTGTCCCTCGGCATTCTTCAGAAACCCAAAGTACAACCTGACCTCAGACTTTGTGCGTTTAGTTGGGCGGAAAATGTCCTGAGTGCCGCTTCCGCCATTCTTTGTGTTTACACATGCTACGCATTCACGCAGTGCCTGCATCGCGAGACTTGAATGAGGCCGTTATAACATATCCTGATAATCCACCGCGATAATGCAATTAATTTAAACATAAATGGTCATTCTTACCGTGTAAAAATTAACCGAAATTTACCGTAATATCGGCAATCGTTACATCCCTTATTTGACCTCTGCATTTGACCCATGGTACTGTATACACTGGGAGCAGTGGGCAGCCGCAGTGCAGCGTCCAGGGACCAACTCCAGTTCTTTTGCCAATGCCAGTGGTCAGGGTCACTGACAGGAGTATTCACCTAACATAGCCTACATATCTTTAATTATATAATTATTTATCAGGGTTCCCACTCTTTTCTTGAAATTATTTTCCAGGACTTTTCCAGGACTTTTCCAGGACATTTTCAGGACTTTTTCAGCTGCTACAGTACGAGTTAAGTTATCACAACATACACTAATAAATTCCACCCCCAAGCTTTGGAGAAGTGTTATTTTCTACAATTGTACCTTATATTTTGTACATTTAACCAGATTGCTTCAATGTTTATTCCTCTCCCTCTTTCTCTCTTGTACTTTCTCCACAAAATATTTTTATATGTTCAATAAATCACCAAAACAATTTCCTTTAGTTCATCTGTTTACTGTTTACTTACAGTTTACTTTGTGCATCTGACACCTGCATTCTTAAAGTAAAAATCAAAATCACTGCAAAAATAAATCAAAAATATAAATATCAAAATCAAATCCTATCCTGCAGTGCAAAAAGGTCAATATAAAACAAAGCAATGTCATTTCAATTAAAATGTTCCTCTAAAAAAATTCTCAGTTATTGTAGCTTCTTGACACTCTCCTGCAGGTCTTTCAGTGTTTTTGCTAGAGCTTGTAGCTCTTCCTTTTTCTCAGCCACACTTTTGCGATAAGCATTGGATTTGGACAGTAATGTGAAGTCCTGTTTTTTTTCTGCATTCACTGTCATTTCGTCTGCCTCTTTCTGCATCATCTCACTGCTTTTCATTATTCTTCTCTGTTTTGCTTTGACATTTTCTATGTCTTGGTGGAGCTCCGTTCTTTTCTTCTCATTTGCAGTTTGTTCTTTTTTCTTTTTTTCATCCTCGAGGTACTGCATATATCTCATTTTTGCTCCTTTGCAGTGTTGGATTAAGTCTTTTGGCAGGGCTTCATCAACTGCACGCTCAGCCATTGCATCCTGGACCATGCGCAATGCTATCAGACTCTTCTCCTTCAAGTTTTCTACTAGCATGTCCTTGTTGATGGAGTACCCTCGCTCCACTGCTGCTTGTCCATGAGACAGAGTGAGGAGACATTTCATCATGTCCCACAGTGCTGCATACTCTGCTCTGCCACTGACAAACCTCCCAAAAAATTCTTCAAGCCTGCAACTGTATGAAAAATCTTGGAATTCTGCCTTGAGGTTTGCACTTGCATGCACTGAGAAAGTTTTATACTGAGCAAGGATTTTGTCACACTCTGAGGCAGTGCACCATCCTGCATTGAGGAGAACCTGTAGGAGTTTCTCAAACATTGCTATTGCATGCTCAGTCTCTGTCACCATGATCACAGGGTCGAGGGAGCTCTTGTGCCGCACTGCTGGGTACACAAGAGGACTTCTCTCCATAATTTTTTTGCAGGTCACAGCAAGGAAGGAGACACATTCCTTCTTGAACACCTGTATGTTCACTGGATTTTCCTGGAGCTTTTCAGATGCCTTCTCTAAAGCTTGCTTTGTGGCAAATCCTGTGTCCAGTTGTTTGAGTGGCACATGGATTGATTTGTTTTGGAGGTCAAGTTTCAGCAGCTGGACAGGTGTTTTCATCTTCTCCAATTCTTCCCTTTCAATAAAGCATAACAGCAAGCATCTCAGGATGGACTGGAGCTCTTTTGCTAAGAAAGGCACCATTGGTGCATCTGTCTGGAATTTCTCCAAAAAAGGCTTCAGCTGTCTAGCAACAAATGCAAAAAACTGGAGCTTAGCCTGAAAAAGAGGGTCAGCTGTTGCCCCTTTTACTGTACAGTAGGATGCAGATGATGGTACTTTGCTTTTCAGGAGTTTCTGGTGGCTGCTGATGTACTCTTGCACAGCTGGCCACACTTCTATTGCCCGCTCAGCAACTGCTAAGTCTTCAACCCATCGATGGGCACAGAACTTCAGAGGAAATTTTGTTGTTTTGGTCACCTCAATGAAGTCAGCTTGTCTTGCTGGTGAGTCATGGAACATCTGCCAAAGTGCTCTGAGCACATCTCCCACCTTCCAACCTGTTTCTCTCTCTCCATCTTGAAAACTTCCATGAACAACATGCAAACCACAACTTCCCAAATTGATCATCTTTGGTGCATCTGGGTCCTCTCGGCTTTTGTCCTCTTGGAATATCCTCAGGAGTTTCCAGTTGACAGCAGGGCCATCCATTGAAATCTGTAAGAGCTTACTGGGATTAAGTGGTGACAGGGCTCTCTTGATTTTTTCCAGAAGCTTCTCTGCTTGAGTGTGTCCCATAAACTCTGAATCAAAATAATGCACCACAACCTTCCCTTCACGTTCACTCCAGTGCCTCACTACAACATCCAACTGTTCTGTCTGTGTCACTTTATTCAGGCATTCATCAAAAGATACTACATAGCACGGTGCTTTTCTTATATCTTTGATCCATTGCTCTTTGAAATAAGGACCCAAGCCAAAACATATAAGGTAAGCTGCTTTTGTTGCGCCACATGAAAACTTTTTGGCAATCTCACTGTCTGGGAACATCTGACCAAAAATGGCTGAGATATCAGAGCTGGAGTTGAATGAGTAGTGTGACCTCACCATCTTAATTACCCAGCGAATCTCTGCTTCAAACACAGCTTGGCTTGAAAAAAATGCTGAGCTTCCTTGTGTTCCTGAGCTTTTCCTCTGTCCACTTGTACTAGACACTTGTAATGCTGTACTTTCACTACTGACACTTTCCTTATGTACACTGGCTGTTTGTAGCTCTTTGTTTGTTGGACAGCTACTTCCCTCTCCTGTGTCTGTTGAAGGAGTCTTCCTCATGAAATCTGTCATTCTTCTCTCACTGTTTAATTGTCCAGAAATCTTGACATGGCCTTGTCCCCGTGCATGACTCCTGAGTGCTGAGACACCCATGTTACCAATATCAAAAGACTTCCTGCAGAGCTTGCAATATGCCCTATGCACATCTCCAGACACTTCTCCTAGCCAGTCCCTGAACTGGTGGTGTTCTTTCCACTCAGTTTTGAATTTGCACTGTCTTCCTGACATTGTCACTCACTCCTGTAATTAGAGGACAACAACACACATTTGAAAGTCTATTACTGCTCATATTGACTGTTTACACAGTAAATTACTTTTCATACCTTAGCTTTTTCATATCTTTCATATTCTATGTATTACACATACTGTACACACCACATGGCACTTTACTGCTTATTTCACACATAGTTAGATGCTAAACTGCATTTTGTTGTTCCAATATTGGTCATTTTAGGTTACTCTAGTCATCTAAGAAACAAGATTCAGGGTTGATGACTAATATCTCTAGCTAGCACCACAGTATCATATTGAACCTGAAATATATTTATTTCTAACTCTCAGACATAAATATTGTTTGCTAGCTATCTTTTTAGTCTTTATGTAGTATCTTACTATTATAAATTTATGGTTATCACTTTATACTTATTCTATTTATTAATTTAGCCATGTTGAATCCCATTCATTTATGCTAACAACATTGTTCAAATGAACATGCAAGTCTTAGTTTTCACTGCCCTCTTTCCTCATTTAGGCTAAGGGGTGTGCCTCTTCGCTGTGGTCTGCGTGCATCTCACTCATGGATATATAAGATCTGACTTGGATGTTGACATCTAAATTACTTTCATTGCAAAGTAGCTAGCTAAAAACTGCATGAAAAGTCAGAGCTCTGCTCTCTGTGCACATACACAGTATTTTAATAGAGCTGTATTCCTAATGAAGTTTTTCTCATTCACATATTTTCTGTTTCTGCTGTCGGACAATGGAGCAAGTATGAAATACTGAGTGAAACGTGGCCCAGTAAGACTACCTGTTACCTGTCGCTATCTCGAAGCTGTCATCATGTTCGCTGCGGCTCTACTGAAACCAGAGATGTATTTCATCTCAGAGCGCACAGCCAAAAGTGACGGCATGCCCACTACAGCTCTCCGCTGCTCCTCTGTCACTCAACAGAGACAGAGAGAGGGAGAAAAACCTCACACTCGATATACAGCGACACAGCAACACTCTTGAACTGAAAGTTGCTAGTTTTGGCGCTTCTTTGGAGAAAATAAATCCTTACTTGGGTCTGAAAAGTCAGTAAATCTAGCAACAAAGTCATATGGAAACACAGGGCAGCAGAACTGTTCTAAGGGAATATGCAATTTGATTGGTTGGTAGCGTCACGTGGGGCGCTGTGCCGGCTAGAAGCAGAGAAGCGCTACAGCTCAATGTTGCCCATTAAAGGCAGCTGAAAACAGCCATACATGCGTAAAATGTTTAACCCGTTTGCGTTCACCCACAAGGCAGAGAGAAGCAGAGGGAGGAAAAATAATTTTCCAGGACAACTCAAGCTTTTACAGGAAATTTTACTTTTTTTCTCATTTTCCATGTGTTTTCCATGACTGGAAAATTGGTCAATCATTTTCCAGGTTTTCCAGGTTTTCCAGGACACGTGGGAACCCTGTTTATATGTCTCTATGTATATTTTTATATAAATCCCCAATATTTTATTTGACTTTTAAAAAACCATCTTCCTTCATTTAATTTGATTTATATGTATTAATTCTCTACAGGATCTTGTATGTTCTTTAATGTGTGTTCAATTTATTAAAAGAAAAAAACAAAAAAACATTTTGGTGAACCCTGCAGCAAAGTGAACCCTCTTCCTCAGAGAGGATCTTTGCCTCCCAGTTTGTTCCTGGCGGCAGAGCAGAGTGAACCGTCTTCCTTCTCAGAGGATCTTTGTTCCATGAGAGCAACCAGTGTAAACAACTTTCGCTGGCAATTTGACAGTCACTAGAAGCACATTATGACCCTTTGTAAAAGTTTCTGTGTGGTACCTGTGTTGCACATGAGCTAACGTTAGCGGCTAAGGACTGAGAGGGTGTCCTCTCCCCTCTTACAAACTTGATTTTTGATTGCAGTTCAAGAAATATGCTCTCAAAACAGTTTTATATGATTGCAACAAAAAGACACAAAAATACCCCCATACTAGTGATATTACCAAATGGAAATAAGGTTGTTTACAGTTCTGTTCTGTTCTGTTGGTAACATTCAACAGTCCCCCATAATGCTGGGAAAGGACATTAACTCTCACCTTTATGTATGCTAGTGAAGCATCACTCATCAAATAACATGATGTTTTAAGAAAAATGAAAGAGATCATACCGTACATTTACATGCACAGTTAAGTCGAGATACAGTTATAGCTCGATAAGGCTATTTATTTGAACTACTGTCCTTGTCCCAGTATACAAGCACGGGAGAGGAATGGAATTATTGACCAAATATGTCAACTCTGCTATGATAGGTGGCGATATGCCCCCTTTCAGCTTGTTAGTAATGGATCTTTTTTCGGTTTACTTACTATGTCACAGACCAAACAGCATGAACTGTGTCTCCTCAATTATCCAAAAATGTACGGCTCTGGTTGTAGATTTCACCATGTTGTTACTGGCTTCTTGTTCTGTTGCACATTTAATGCTTATCGACCTCGGGTCAAAGCTGAGGGCGGAAACTGTGGAGCATGCGCAGAGTGCCTCTGCTAGTTTGGGTCCAATTGACTGTATGCATCGACGAGCAATTCGACTCCCAATCATTATCTGAGTGTGTTAGTCCGACTATGAGAAATTCAATTAAGGTAAATTTCAGTCAGACTAACATGTTTACATGTATTTTAAAAGTCCGGTTTTAGTCGGACTCTCACAATAAATCGATTTACCCTAATGTCATGGAAATGTACTAATAGAAGCTAGTCTCAGAGTTCTTAGGCTGTGTTCTATTTGCTCATTTATTTGAATGGAGCCAGTGACAGTGGGAGGGATGTTGCACCTTCTTGTTTGTACCTTTTTGCCTTTACTGTCTTTTTCTACTCTCTCTTTCTTTTGTTTGGGTTTGGGTTCCTTCCTTAGTCCAGTAGGAAGGTGGGGTCTTTATCAACCCCACCAATACATTTTTGACGCAGAGCTCATTGAAATTGAAGAGCGGACAAGGAGAGAGAGGGAGCAGCAACAGGCAGAGGAACATGTCCGAATCCAGTTAAAGGTAAACACAGACGTTCATTTCACCTTTCTGTTATGTTGTTGGATAATTATACTAACAATCCAAGCCTATCTGTGTGAAAAAAATGCACTCTTAGTGGACGTATTTTGACGTTGTTTGACGCTGTCTGAGTGCCCTATTATTTAATATAGCGTGCGCTCATGGGCTGCAGGCAGGTCAGCCCTAGCTTCGTACTGGAGAAATGTCAAATATTGAACATCCTATCACTCATTTAGACAAAAGTAGATCGGAAAATAGGGCCCAGGTTGAAAACATGAGTTCCCCTTTAACAACCCCTTAAGATAAATTCCGTTTTTTGACACTGGTGTATATCTGATTTAGGCTCATGGTAAGGGCATTTGTTAATGTTTTATAGTATCGTGTCTGGTATCATTTTAAAGTGGGCTTTAATTTAAGCCCAGTAGCTATTGGATCTCTCTGACAAACATAGAGATCACCAGAGCTCTTTAAACCACCAACAATACACATTTTCCCACAATTGCCGCCTAAACTATATATTTTCTTTTAGCCCTGTGGCATCCAGGGACAGCAGGGGAACAAGAGTCAACAACTGATATACTCACAGGACTCTAAGGACTCAGGAAATATATAATATACTCATAATTTCTCTGGGAGGTGAGCGTGAGCTGTACTTAGAACACAGACTTTGTCACAGGCTAAGGCCACAATTGGCTCCCTAGGACATTATACGTATGGGCTACTGCAAATTGTAGTAGAAGCATGCCGTTTGGCATGATTGCAGCTTAAGTCTGATTTATGGTCCTGCGTTAAATCAACGACATACCTACGTCGTTGCCATGACGCCGTCGTGAACCCTTCGAACTTCTCCATCACTCCATTTCATCACGGTGCAATTCACTGCCAGAGCGGTAGGGGGCTGCGTTCCTTTCCTGAATGGTTATCGTCGTCTCTAGTTGATTCTTTGTTTAGCTTCTGGCTTTTCCGGTCACAGTGAACAATGGCGACCGAGAGAGAGAGAATATTGCTGGAGTTGGCAGTCTTTGTAGTGAGGTGATGAGGAGTTGTAAAGGTGCTCATATACAAACCAATCACAGCCCTCTCGGTCTGCGCTGGGTCTGCGTCGCCTCGACCTGTAGTTACATTTTTTGGGAGGTGTACGTCAGGCTACGCCGGGGGCTATGGCGAGCCTCCTGCGTAGCCATGTACCCTACGATGTAGGTATGTTGTTGATTTAACGCAGGACCATAAATCAGGCTTTAGACCTTTAGAAAACATTTTTTCCTAAGAACCCCCTTGTGGGACACCCAGGGGCCCTCATTTGCATACATTCAAAATGGCCGCCACCAAAAATTGAGATTTTGAGAGAAATGCTTACATTTCATGATGTAAACGTGCTAGAATGGTTCGTCTTTGAGATCCTGGCAAACCTTTACAAGTTCATCCACTGTCAGACTGTTAGGGTATACCAACAGGTTTTTGGGCCCATGCTAGTATGAACTGTAAAGATTCCCAGAATTCTGCTTAAACCTTACGTCATGGATTTGTATTAGGAATAATTTGTGTTATACCACCTTCAGTCATTTCTGTCACCAGTATAGAGGTCATTCTAGGATGTTCTATCAGGTCTTCCCTAATGTATGTGAAAACCTTTTGGAGTGCCATTCTTTCCGCGCATTCATAAGGTGATTCTGCCTCATCCACTTCAGTGTCAGCAGTGTCTTTGTCTTTATATATCTCCTTTGTGTACAGCCTGTAGCAGGATCTGTGGAAATGACCTTCAGCTGCTACTAGTTCACGACTGACTATGGCTAGCCTAGCATCCTAGTATCGCCTTTGCATTCAGCCGCTCTCCTGAGTGTGTCATCAGCTCTCAACTCACAGCATTTTGTCAGAGTCTCTTTTGTATTTTGACCCTTCAAATACTTGCTGCATTTGTCACAAACAGTGTTGGGCAGTAACGCGTTATTAGTAAGGCGTTACAGTAATGCCGTTAGTTTTGGCAGTAACTAATACTCTAATGCGTTAGTTTCAAATTCAGTAACTCAGTTGCCGTTACCAAACGGTGCGTTACTCCGTTATTTTTGGCACAGCATGCAGTATTCCTTCACAAACTGAAGTTCCCTTTCACTAAAACATTTTAGCCCTAAACAATAAAAGATGGTCAAGTCAGACAGAGGTATATGAACAATTCTTACCAGAGCATCTTAATGAAACACGTCTCTCTCACCATCTCTGAAGTCACTGTCGACCTGCTGGCCTCATCACAGTGCTGTAACGTTACATTAAGCGGTAGCGCTTCTGTGGATTTTTAGTCCAAGTAACGTTATATCCAGTGACGTGATATCCATTGTTATCCAGAGGAAGCTTTTGTTGTGGACAGACAATGTCTGCGGTGGGTGACTCGACTCGACATCATCATGTAGCTCTTCAAATGTTCTCTTTTCCATATTTGTATCCAAGTAAAGTAACACACACCTCCGCCATACGCCGTGCGTCAAAACGCCCGCCTCCGTCAACTGTGCATTCACACCAAAAGCTTCACGGCGCTGGCTGACGCGCCGCTCTGCTTCAGCCCACTGCTCTATTCCCAGCGCGGCCGACGCTGCGAGAAAAGCCTTTTATGTACGTCTCGGCTGCTGTAGTACCAACTCCAGTTGCAGCTTTCAAAGGGGTATCTGGATGCTTAACGTTATTAAGTTTTTCAAATTTTTAATAAGACGATTTTGATAAGAAATTCACCCGTGAAATCTTGTTGTTGCCTCAAAGTTTTTCCTGTTCTTCTTCCGTTACTAGCAGTTGGCAACCGTTGGCAACTAGTGTAGGTACAGCCACCTAGTGGGCTGGGGTGGGAAATACACGTCGACGGTGCCGTTGCGCGCCGCTGCCAATGTGTGTTGGGGGGCGGCACTTGACGGCCACAGCACCGTGCCGGCGGCAGTGTGTGTTGCACTTTACGTTACCGTAGTTGTAAAATGTTTAAAATGCAGAAGACGGTTGCATGTTTCCTATACCGTGACAGTCCCTTGGTTAAACTCCATCCACTGTCTCTTAGGCGATGTAGCTACGAGGCAATACAGTTAGGAAATGTTTTGGGCTGCAGGGCAGAGTTTCCCAGAACATGATCCTTCTTAGCAATGTTGTCTTCTTTGTGGCTTGGAAAAACTACACTGCATAAAAGAAAAGCACCTAGCGTCCTCTAGCGTCCCCACTCAGTCATCTAGATGACTTACTCAGAGTATAGATGACACTAGTGCACGTGCGTCAAGGTCATGGCGTGATGGCAAGCCAAGACAAGAGTCCTAAGTCAAGTTTGTTTTTTTTTTTTTGGGGGGGGGGGGGGTAACTAAAAAGTTTGGATTATGTTAAGGTCTCTCTTCATAGTAAAGATGCTGCGGCACTTCCTATGATACAATACAGATGGTATGCTACCTTCAGGTAGGTCTTTAGCAAGGTCAAGGATTGGTCTGTGGCCTCTTCTTTCAGCTGCTCTCAGTAGAAAAAGAATCTGTATGTAGGTGCCTCAAGGTTTGAGTCATGATCTGAACAGTGTGTTAACTAGTCCATCCTGGGATGCTCTGGCTGTAGTCCACTTGTACTTTGTTCTGCCATATTTTTTTCTATCCTGTGATGTATATCTTCTGAAAAAAAAAAAAAAATGCAAAAATCTAATAAGCTTAACACTGTTCTCCTACCCATACATCCGTTGTAAACTTTGTTTTAGGTGCCTAGACAATACCCTCCTTCCCAGCTAGCTAGCTAGCCTAACATGGTTGGTAACAACATATAACTATCTAGTTTCATACCATGATTTACTTAACCTACAGTCTGAAAAGAAAGGCAGACCTTTTTCCGTAAATGTACTGATAGATGGAGTAGCCTAGGCTAATGGTTAGGCTACTCCATCTATCAGTACATTTACGGAAAAAGGTCAAGCGTTCTTGTTAGACAGTAAGCTAAGTTAATGAGTAGGCCTACAGCAAACCAGAACTTATTCTGTTCCAATTCGAACACTGGTTAACACAGTGGTAGTGATATGCCGCTCACTGAGGAAAAAATCCCTTCACGCGCTGACTTGATTTCGATCACCTCAGAGCGAGTGGCATATAGACTCCTAATAAAGAGTCTTATTGTAAATAAATAGGCCTAATGTGTGTGCAGTAGTGGTTTTGAAAGCACATTTAGGCAAAAATATAAAAGTTTAATATTTTTAATTCAAGACTTTAATATAAGCAATAATAATAATAATAATACATTTTATTTGAAGGCGCCTTTCTTGGCACTCAAGGACACCATACAGATACACAAAATGACATTAAAAAGACATTAAAAAGAAACAACAATAAATTAAAAAAACAAACAAAAAAAAAACAATAGAAAGTGACAGAGCAATTGGCATCAGATGGAATAGGCAGTTTTAAACAGATGGGTTTTGAGTTGTGATTTGAAATGGGGGAATGAATCGATGTCTCTGAGTTGGGGTGGTAATGAACTCCAGAGACGAGGAGCAGAGCAGCTGAATGCTCTGCTCCCCATGGTGGTGAGGCGGGCGGAGGGGACAGACAGGTGTGTGGAGGAAGAGGATCTGAGGGAGCGGGAGGGAGTGGGAACATGGAGGAGGTTGGACAGATATGGGGGGGCGAGGTTGTGGATAGCCTTGAATGTTAACAGGAGGAGTTTAAATTGAATACGGAACTGAACCGGGAGCCAGTGGAGCTGTTGGAGGACAGGAGTGATGTGGTGGATGGAGGGGGTTCGAGTAGTGATACGGCAGCTGAGTTCGGGACCAGTTTAAGTTTATGGAGGGATATGTGAGGGAGGCCGAAGAGGAGAGAGTTACAATAATCGAGACGGGAAGTGACGAGGCTGTGGACAAGGATGGCAGCAGTGTGGGGGTTAAGTGAGGGGCGGAGAGGATTGATGTTTCGTAGGTGGAAGTAGGCAGACCGGGTAATGTTATTGATGTGGGAGTGAAAGGATAGTGTGCTGTCAATAGACTAATTTGTAAACTTTTTTTCATGATTTCATGATTTTCATCATGTTTCTAGCTACAATAGCCCAGGATGGACAGACTCATGAAAGCTGATTATGTATAGGACTGTATATGTTAAAGTTTATGCAAGTGTAAATTTCTACTATTGCTTAAAAAGGTTACAAACAGATTTTTAGTTTAAGGCTCACAAGAAATAGTATAGGTATATTATACATTTCCTGAGTCCTTAGAGTCCTGTGAGTATTGCAGTTGTTGACTCTTGTGCCCCTGATGTTTCTGATGCCACAGGGCTAAAAGAAAGTATATTGTTTAGGTGGAAATTGTGGGAAAATATGTATTGTTGGTGGTTTAAAGAGCTCTGGTGACCTCTATGTTTGTCAGAAAGACCCACCAAACCTAAACAGGCCCAGTGTGGGCTGGCCCAGGTGAGGATCCACAGCAGAACTTTTCCTAGGGCTCCCTGCAGGCTTTCACTGGACAGCCCACACTAGCAAACTGCCCACAGAAAACTCACACAGGCCCAGTGTATGTCAGCCCTTTTGGGCCCACAGCAACTTTTCTACCTCTGGGCCCACACAGGTTTTGGGTTATCAGCCCACACTCCTTCCTAATGAGGTTGTGATCATCTTACCCTTTTTTGTCCAGCCTAAATTTTATTATTTGCTGGGTCGCCTAGAGATATCCTATCCATAGACAGTTTTTTATATATTTTTCTTCATCTGGCCTCAGTTTGCAACTTATCAGAGAAGAATAAATAGCAGCAAACAGGCAAATGTGTGTGTTTGCCTGTGAAAATCAGAGATTATGACAACATATTTACAGGGGCATATTGAGACAAGAGAATGAAGTAATGAATTAGATGAGGCAGTTAAGTGAATAGCTAAAAGGCTCCTCTACAAGATGAACTGACTTCAAACTTCTACAGGTTTAAGGGGGGAGGATTCCAAATCTCCAAATCAGAAACAAAAAACAGAAATTGGGAATAATAATTTAATTCTTTTAGCAGAGTATTTCATAAATAAATATCGTTTTTTGAAGAATATATACCTATATTGTGATGCTTATCAAAATTAATTTATATTATATTATATCGTATTATATTATTTAATTTTCCTATCATAATTTATTTATATCTGACCTGTAATTTTTTCCTTATTTTTTTTTGCATTACTTGCTCAGTTGTTCAATTGTGATAGCTATTATCTTGAATTTGACATTTATTTTGATTGTATTATAACAATGACAAATAAAATAAAATAAATAAATAAATAGATAAATAAGATAAAATGAAAAAGATCATAAAATCAAAATTTAAAAATGTTAAAAATAAATGGATGCTATGTTTGTGAAGAGGAGATCCTTCTGGTTATGGCACATGACGTGTTTACCGGGTGCCAAGTCATGGATGTACACGCCCTGGCGGAGTTGATGAGGTTTTAAACTGTCCTTAATATTTAACAGTTAATTCAGCTCTTACAGTCATTTCTAGGACAGTGTACCCATTTTCCCGATTCAATTTTTGGAACTATTTTTTGGAACCATTTTGTCAGGCAACAACGTTTTTCCAGCCAAGTATTCTGAGGTAAGTCTTTATTTTAACTGATATTTGCTCCTTATATCGATTTTTTTCGCTTGATGTCAAATATTTATTAACAGTGTAGTGTAGTGTTGTGCTTTGGTTGTCACTGAGTAAAAGGGTTTTCGTTAAAAGTAAATTCAAACATTACATTTTAGTGAAAATGATAAAATTGCTTCGTCATTTAGCTAGTGTTAGCTAGCTGGTTTAGCTCTAACCAGTGCGCGTGCTCCACTCGTCTCCTCTGTTTCTATGGCAGTAGGCTACAGCAGAGATAGAAGGGCAGGTTTGTATGTAAATATTAGGGCTGGGTTAAAATAATCGATTCTTCCAATTAAATTGATCTTCACTGGAATGACCAGCTCGTAAAATCGGAGATCGATCTTTTAATACGCTCTTTTTCCCATGGATGTGTGAAGCTTTAGCCCTGTTAATCTCGCCAGTAGTAAACGAGCTGAGCACTAAGCTATGAATAACCATAGTATTTAGAAGCTCCAAAATTACAGGCTCTTTTATCAGTAACTTTTAGCTTACTTTTTTACTTTTGGGTGTAATTTATTATCACGCTGCAACGTCTCCTCCTGCTGTCTGTGTGTCCTGGCTGCTGCGCCACTTTTACGCACACACACAAACACACACAAACACAAACACAGACAGGTTAAGATAATACAGAGCCCCATACATACTACAGTACTTGTAAGTAAAAAAAACAAACACAGAGAGAGTCAGTCAGTGGCGGCTCTAGCCTAAATGGTGCCCTGGGCGACACCCCCCGATGCAGTTTGTTAGGCCTACCTGACATAGTTTTTGTCATGGACAATGTGTAACACGCTGCTCGCACAGCAGCACAGCACTGAACACACAGTCAATTGGTGCGGTGCCTGTGTTGCGTTCAGGCAGTGTTACATAAATAACAAATTCCAGCACTTGAATAAGCCATAGCACAACACAGCAGCATGTCAAGTGGCGCTCCTGCTGATATAACTTGACCATTGCAGAACACTCCACTTCTTTGCCTTAAAAATGTCTTTGGTTGCTTTTGCAATATGCTTCAGGTCATTGTCCAGCTGCACTGTGAAGCATCATCCAATGAGTTTTGAAGCATTTAGTTGAATCTGAACAGATAATGGTGCCCCAAACACTTCAGCATTCTCTTGCTGAAACCCAAAACTGAGGGCAAAACACCCAAAACACAAGCAGGAAGTGCAGACAGCTGCAGTAAAGGGCTGGCAGAGCATCACCAGGGAAGAAACCCAGCATCTGATGATGTCTATGTGTCCAACACTTCAGGCAGTCATTGACTGTAAAGGATTTGCAACCAAGTATTAAAACTGACTGTTTAACTGATGATTATGTTAGTTTGTCCAAATACTTATGAGCCCTTAAAGTCGGGGGACTGTGTGAAGAAATGGTTGTAATTCCTACACGGTTCATACTACATTTTTGAAAAAAGCCTTAAATGAAAGCTGAGAGTCTGCACTTTAAGCAGGTATTCATTGTTTCATTTAAAACCCATTGTGGTGGTGTACAGAGCCAAAATGACGACAACTGTATCATTGTCCAAATAATTATGGACCTGACTGTATAATCTGTATATGATATCTATGGTGCCGGCGCCCCATGTATAGAAGTGATGCCTGGGTCGCGAGTTCGACTCCAGCTTGCAACCCTTTGTTGCATGTCATCCCCCCACTCTCTCTCTCTCCCCATTTCACACTATCCTATCAATTAGGCAAAAAGCCCCAAAAAATAATCTTTAAAAAAAGAAAATAAAGAAAATGCTTCATGAGGCTTCATGAGGCCATCGCGAGTACAGACGTGTTTATCTCCAGCTTGATTCAAGGCACACACACACATCAGTAAATCAAAAGCCTATTGACAGACAGCGTGATCGATACAGTAAAAGTTGCTGCTGCCACATGTGGATACCAGGGTTACTTGACACAAAAGAGATGGCTGTTTCACTACAGCAACTACAACTGCAACAACAACTTCACAGACACACACACACACACACGCAAATTGTTTCATATTTTGTGTTTGTAACATTTAAAAAATGTGGCTTAATATTCTGAAAATGGCATTAAAGGGTTAAAATTATTTAAGAAACAGGTTATACGTATACATTATACGTTAAATGATCAGGACTGAAGTTGGTCAAAAGATTTAATGCAGTGAAAGTGAAAAAAATGCTCTGCTATTTTTATAGCACTTTTTAGGAAATTAACATTTTGCACAGAGGGTAAAACGTTATCATTTTCTGAAGAGGTGCACAAAGGCTAAACAGGCTAGCTGGCCCCATTTACTGGTGTTACATACATTTTTTTGCCAAGATATTAGCTAACAAATAGGCAGTAGTGTCTAAACTTGAACATATATGTATAGTGTTACAATACAATCAATGAAAGGGCTAGCATATGAAAAAATTGCTCACCACACACATTGTTGTTTAATATATCTGTTTTTTTTGTTTAAGAGGCTGTAAGAAAATGTGGCCTCCAGTCAAGTCCTCTGGATTAAGGAGGAGATTAAGGTGTGGCTCCGGAACTCCAGATACAGAGCCGGTGGATGGAAGGAGCGCTACAAACGTCTTCCTCAGAGGAAGCCGTTTGTAGCGTTAGATAGCACTGGTGACTGGCAACAAACAAGGAGGCTCAGGCAACATTAGGATACAGTAGGCTAACCGCAACTGGATGCTGTGTTGTCATATATTACATTATAGCCTATGTTAGGGTACCCTGCAGCACAGGGGCTCCACAGGGGACAGTCCTCGCACCCTTCCTCTTCACCCTGTACACATCAGACTTCAGATAGGACTCGGACAGCTGCCACCTCCAGAAGTTCTCTGATGATACAGCCATTGTTGGGTGTGTATCAGAGGGGAATGATCTGAGTAAAGGGGGGTCATCACTGACTTTGTCAGCTGGTGTGAGGTTAACCGTCTTCACATCAACGCCTGCAAGACAAAGGAGTTAGTGATTGACTTCTGCAAGAAAGTGCCCCAGACTGCTACTCCAGTGAACATCCAGGGTTTGGACATTGAGGTCATGGAGGAGTACAAATACCTGGGTGTTCACCTCAACAACAAACTGGACTGGTCCGCGAACATCAACGTCTTGTACAGGAAGGGCCAAAGTCATCTCCACCTGCTGAGGAGACCGAGGTCTTTGGGAGTCTTCAGGACACTGCTAAGGACTTTCTATGACACTGTGGTAGCATCTGTCATCCTCTATGCAGTGGTCTGCTGGAAATGTGGAAGCACGGAGAGGGACAGGAAAAGACTGAACAAGCTGGTCAGGAGGGCCGGCTCAGTCCTGGACTGTCCTCTGGAGACCATTGAGGAGGTGGGCGAGAGGATGATGTTAGCCAAGCTGATATCCATCATGGACAACACGTCTCACCCCCTGCATGAGACTGTCCGTGCACTGAGCAGCTCATTCAGCAGCAGACTGCTGCACCCACAGTCCAGGAAGGAGCGCTAGGCCTACCGCAGGTCGTTCATCCCATCAGCTGTCAGACTCTTTAAGAGCAACATCTGATGTAATGTAGCACTGTCATGTCTGCTGCATAACTCTGTATAAAATCATCGCTGCTAAGATTGTGTGCAATTTACATACTCTGTGCAATATTCCACATCTACAAATATATTGTGTGTATATTGTAAATAGTCTTGTGTGTACAGTCAACTAACTTTAGTGCCTTATTTTTTTAATCTATTTTTATCCTAGAAAAATGTGTATATATTTATATATATATATATATATATATATATATATATATATATATATATATACATATATATATACATATATATACATATGTATATATATGTATGTATATATACTGTATACATATTTTCTATTTTGTAATCTTTATTTTTTTAAAATCCAAGTATACATTGTCACCCTCCATTTTCTTTCTGTGCTTTGAGTTGCTGTGACATGTGAATTTCCCAAGCGTGGGATAAATGAAGTTTATAAAGTTTAACTTGGCCAACACTGGTAAGGAATAGTAGCAATGTCACATCTTTATATGTAGTATTATAGCACTAGCTGCACAAAGTTTCAAATATGTTTGCTTTACCCCAATACATAAACACAGTGAGGGTCCTTAGCTGCTCATTGTCAGAAAGCTACACTGATATTTCATATACAGAGATAAAAAGGAGGCCATATCAGCAAGCAGCAGGGGATGATCAACCTGGGACTAAAAGAAAAGCCTAGCAACTGAACTTTAACAAAAAAAAAACAACATTTCAGCGTTTTTTTTCCATCCTTTTTAGTTTGAGCTCTTTTTTCTTTCACCTATAACTTGTTGTGTTTAATAAATGACTGCTCTTTACTCTTAACTTACACAACATGCAGCTCACATACAGAAACACAGCAAGCATAATATCAGTATCTTAATCTATGGGGTCCCATTTGTCCAGAAGATGGTGCCATTGACTTGACTATAGAAACTTAAATTCTGATCTTGATTCTTAGACAGAGAGAAGCAGAGCCTAGACCTCCTAAACTGGAACTAAATATCCATGACAAAGGGGGCAAATCCAGAGGTAGCACAACACAAGACTTCATAAGAGAGCCCACAGAGAGACTGTAAAGGACAACATAACTGGACCATGTCTTGTTTAAAGTTCATCACATAGCAATACACTGCCTCAATGATTTCTGTCTCTTGTATTTAATCGCTCAGCGAGCCTCTGCCATAAGTGAAAAGGAAAATGGGAACTCCACATTTGACTCATTCACATGCGTTGCTTTTCATCATCTACAAATCACCTCAGTTTTATTTACAGTTGGGAGAGCATGAACACCAAGGCTGATGAGCTGGGTGAGAGCAGCAAACTGCAGGGCTAGAAAATGAAGCCAACACAAAAGTGTCAAAAATTGTAGTTCTTCGGATGTTCACTTGAGGCTGGCTCCAGAAGCCAGTCAATCCCCGTATACCCCCATGTTTAAAATACTTTTAAAGCAGAAATAAACATTTTTACAGCCTGGTACAAAAACACTGTAGCTAATTTCAACATTTATGACAACTGTACAGTTTTATAATGCACCCATTTACATTTCATAAAAGCTTAAAGTTGCACATATTTAGGGGCGGGCTGCTTTGAGTGACAGGCTGGCTGCTGATAGTGTCCACGGCTTCTCAGTCAGATCCACTCTCACTCCTCCACAGCTCCACCCTCTGCCGAAATATGGTCGCTTCTGGCTTCAAAAAACCAAGATGACAATGGCTGAAATGCTGAGCTCCAGGCTTCAAAATAGGAGTTCACAAACCAATGGGTGACATAATGGTAGCTACGTCTATTATTTTTACAGTCTATAATAAATCATGGGCTGGCTGTTTGGCTAAATACTACAGTGACAAAGCTTTGCTGACCAGTCTGACAGTACACACACACACACACACACACACACACACACTTACCTTGTTCCTGTTGTGACCTCTGTGCATAAAACTCAGCAATGTCTTACCCATAGTGAGCAGCACCGAGGTTACTGGCACTGATAATTGTAACTCTGCCACATATGGATCTGAGCTTAATAAATAACATGGAGACTAAAATGTACACTTTTTTAAGCTATAAAGATTGTAATATTTGGTTTGGAGGATAAAGGAAAATTGGCAGGCTTCACCCTGTAGAAAAAGGACTGAGATGATGTGAATCCCTGAAAAATCTCTGGTGGTGGAGGCCACTGTTAAGGTGCAGAGTGCAGACACACCAAACCGACATCAAAGAACTAGCGGCGACGAAAACCAACTGTTGCGTCGTCTACGTTGCCTCACGTCGCCGTGTCAGTTGCATTTTGAACACACTACACGGACTCCATTCGACGGCCAAGTAGCACGTAGGTTCTGCGCCTGTGTGAGAGAGAGCGGAGTGAGAGAGTGGTACATCCTGACAGCCGAGGGGTTTCCTGTCTGTTCAGCCGAGCACCGCAGCACCTCCACGGACTATTACATCCAGACGGTCCCAGTGTTTCCTCCACAGGCTCCACCTCACTCAGCTGCTCGATAAACCCGCTGCTACTTCCCACTTTAATCTGAATAACAAACCAGGGCTCGGTGCTCCGATTGGATCCAAACGAAGAGCCGGGGTTAGCTCAGAGACTAGCGGAGGCCAACTGGCTGTGCTTCCCTCCGGTCATGCTGCGGCTAACGCTCCGCTAGCCGCTCCCAGCTAGCCCTGATTCAAATGGAGAGCCAGGGCTAGCTGGGAGGCTAGCGGATGCCAACTGGCTGTGCTTCCCTCCGGTCATGCTGCAGCTAACACTCCGCTAGCCACTCCCAGTTAGCCCTGGCTCTCCTTTTGAATCCACACGGAGGCTAGCAGATGCTAACTAGGGGAGGGGCTAATTCAAAATTCTGCCTGGTCACGTGACGAGGCCAGTTGCTTCTAATCGGTGCGTCCATTTCATGCTTTACACTTGGTGGAACCAGCACAGCGGCGGTAGACCGTGAAGCAGCAAGAGGAATGGTTAGCATGACCAGGCAGAATTTTGAACTAGCCCCTCCCCTTTCTTACAAAAAATTAACATATCACGTTATCTCTGCTTAACATGATTAGTGTAATGAATCTTTCAGCTAAATAGTACAAACAACTAATGTTGTTTAGTAATGACAGCATGTTTTTACAAAACATGAAAGAATTAGTATTGATTACTCAGAAGTTAAATTAGAAACAAAATGTGGGTATACAGTGTGTCAGTCGGTTGGTCGGTTGGGCCACAAAGCTTTTCGTGAATAACTCAAAAAGTCCTTGACCAAAAATGCTCAAAATTTGCATGCTGCAATTAGAGACCACAAGTAACGATGCCAGAAAGAACAACCATGACTCACCAATTAATGGCAAATTTGGTCGCAGCTATTGCAAATTTGCACTTGTTTTCTCACAATTATTATTTATTGATTCGGATTTAGATTCAGACAACTTAATTGATCCCACGTGAGGCAATTAATTTGTAGCATACTCATCTCAAGCATCAACCACAGCAACATACAATTTATGTTATGCACAGTCCAGTAAAACAGATCACTAGGTCACTGAAGGGCACATTGAATGGCCGTAAAAAAAACATATAGATAAAAATTTTGAAAAAAAATAAGTAGAAAATATTGTTACATCCAATATTATAAGAATGTGTAGCCTATTATTTTTGTTTTTTGATTCGTGGAAAAAGTATTTTGAGTATTTTAAATACAAAATAAGTATTTTGTTACAAATTACATTAGCTTTTTATCGGCCTTATCAAATACAAATTACAAAATACTCAAATGTAATTGAAATACATATTTTAAATACAAGTAACAGAAATACTGCCCATCCTTGCTCAAAATGACAATGCTAACATGTAGAAGTTAAAGGGGAACACTACCACCAGGTTAAGAATCCCAGTGTGTGGGGTGCTGGTGGCTTAGTGGCAGAGCAGGCGCCCCATGTACAAGGCTGTTGCCGCAGCGGCCCAGGTTCGACTCCAGCCTGTGGCCCTTTGCTGCATGTCATTCCCTCTCTCTCTCCCCCCTTCACACTTGTCTGTCCTATACATTAAAGGCTAAAAAGCCCCAAAAAATATCAAAAAACAAAAAAAGAATCCCAGTTATAATCCCTGTTATTTCCAGTGCCTAGGAAAACTTAATCACTATTTGTGAACATGAGCTACTCTCTCTTAAAGCTAGAAGCCAGAGAAGGAAGTCTCAAACCTGCATAACATAGGGTAGGCTATAAAGTCTGGAGTTGCTCCATAGACACTGAATGGGAGCCTGATTGTGTGGACCCACATAATGTTTGCTTTCTTTTTTATATCCAAATAAACTTTATTCTATTGTAGTGTCCTCAGTTCATAAACTAACAATGTACTCATATACTCAGAACACTTCCCTGGCTGCTCTCAGTGCCATCTAGAACACCTTTCAGCATCCATTCCCTATGGAGTAGCTCCAGACTTTATACCCTATGATCACAAATTTGAGTTTTAGCACTCTAGTTTTGGATCTGAAAGAGCGTTTTCATGTTTACTAATGTTTTTGGACTGTCTTAGACCATAGGAAAAACATCTATCATTTATTTTTGACATTGAATTATACAAATTATGTTTCACGTCCATCTCCGTAGAGGGAAGGTGAGCAACAGCTGCATGTTAGATCACGGTACCTTCTTCTTCTCCTACATACTGTACTAGAATGAGCACCAAGTCTCGGTGGTCACCAATGTCAAGAATACATGCCCTCCCCCATGAGTCCCTCTTTGGCCAAGGTCTTCCACACCAGAAAGGGGGTCCTTTTTGGAGATACTGGGAAGAGGTATGCTGAGTCACTCAGTCAATCAGGCTGAGTTTTGCTGATTAAATTTCACAGTGAATATTTTGCAGTAGTTATGTGTACCTGTTGCACTTTTGAATCATTAATTGTAATTTTTCTTTGACCTCTGCCTGAAAAAATAACTTTGTATCCTCTTACTTTCACATTTTTTTTGCGAGAAATACTGATGATCCAGTTTACATGCCTTTTTTTCAAAAAATGTATGCATTGCAAAATCTGCCAGTAAAGCATCAGCAAGGCTGGCGCTGTGGAGGAGCGAGAGGTGGATCTCACTCACAGACTGTAGCGACGCTTCACAGACAACCTGTCACTCAAAGCAGCCCCGCCCTTAATTATGTGCAACTTTGCGTCTTAATAAAATGGAAATGGGGAGTTATATCATCATTCACCCCCTGTATAGTTGTCATGAATGTTGAAATTAGTTATATTATAGAGACCAAACAATTTTGTTTTGTTCCAGGCTGTAAACATGTTTATTTCTGCTGTAAAGTTGGACATTTTAACAAGGGTGTGTGTGTGAATTGACTGGTTTCTGGAGCCAGTCTCAAGTGGCCATTCAAAGAACTGCAGTTTTTGGCACTTTTGAGATTGCTGCCTGATCTAAACCTTCGGACCCCGCTGTAGTAGCAACTTGTCAATAACAAGATAGCCACGCCCTAAAGCATACCTTGCCTTTACTCTGAATAGCACCATAATTTTCAAAATAAACATCGTGCTGAAGTGAAGACCAGAACCCAGCGATTGAGATCATAAACTCATTAGAAGATGTTTACTGAGGTAATACATCATGTGAGAAATAGTCATTTTCGTACAGACCTCTTTACAATCAGACTTACTTTTGCAACCAGCCGTGTCACTTTAACTATGTGTTAAAGTGAATATAAATGAATGATGATGTGAACACTTCTAATATTTATGACTGTAAGTCGTTGCTGTTCAATACAGTAATATAGTGATACACTATCAGGTGCAGGAAAAGGGAGGAAATACACAGTCCAGTATAGATACTGTAAACAGATGGATAGATCTTCATTCTGTGATGCATAATAAAGGAAAGCAGGAGGAGCCACATCAAAGTACTTAGATCCACCCCTTTATCCTCACTTTCCTCCTGCCTGCTATCAAACAATGACCCCTTTACCAGCACCCATTATTCAGACTCACTCGCTCTTCCAAAACAGGTCATCTTAGTTCTTCAACTTGACAATCTCCTGCTGGCCAGGCTTATCCACACCCCATTCCTTTCTCCTTCCCTTGCTCCTAGAAGAAAAGAGGCAGAGGCAAGGGGATTTGCCTCACGGTAGGTAGCTGTTTTATGTGAAGCATATGAGAAAAGAGAGAAGAAAGGAAAGAGGTTTTTTGGTAAGGCTTGGCAAAGGGAGCCAGGAGCCCACTTAAGGAGCAGTGGATCTTAGGGCTGGATGATTTGTTTGGAGAAGCCCTCTTCAGCCAAAAGGCGGATTAGCTGCACGCAGGTTCCCATGGAACCAGGGCGAGGTGGGGAGGGATTTTAGAGGTTACCACACCCCTGCATGACTGCACATGCATGTAAGTAGACGCACATGCACAAACACATGTGGATAAAACACAGACATAAACAGCAACACACAAACAAGAATATACACCTGTATTCAAAATACAAGTCCATGTCAAGTTGCAAGTCTTTTCTGATTTGTCAAGTTGAGACTGAAGCCATCAAATTTGTGACTTGAATCCAAGTTATGTGATCCAAGTCCTCACCTCTGGGGAACACATCTGGGAGAGTCTCTTGTAAACTGCCTTAGGAGTAGTTGTATAGCCACTGCATTGTTTTAAATTGTATCAGATTGTGTTTATAATCCTGTTCATCTTATATTACAGCATCTTTGTTATCTGTGGCTTAGTGATACTGTAGATGTGTTTCCTTCCAGGTAATCAGGAGTTCAAGGTTACTTGTTTCAGTGGTCAGTGTATAAAAAGGATAAGGAAAATGGTAAAATTAAAAAAAAAAAATCCTTTAATAAGGAAGAGATAGCAAAGATGCTGTAATATAAGATAAACACGATTATAAACACAATCTGATACAATCTGATACAAGCAATCATTTGTTGCTTTTTGTGTGTTGGGTGGCAGTAGCGTAGTCCATAATAGATGTTCTCCATCCTGGGGCCTTCGATACAAGTCATACCCTTCTGTCTCCATGTTTCCTGTCTGTGTCTCTACTTTACCTACACTCAGTTGCCAGTTTATTAGGTACACCTCGCCAAAACACTTCTGGCCCTAGGGCCTGTGCCTACAAAAGGCACATTCAGTAATCCATCCACAGTTATACTGGCAGGTGTTTCTATTGTTTTGTCCACCTCATTTAGCTGAAGTCAGGTTTTTATTGTGAGAGCTGCTTCATTCAGGTCGTTATTTACTTACTGGCACCTTAACTGTGGCGATATGCTGTTCAATATTCAGCTAATATGACCCAAAATGATTACTTTCAATCCGGGTTACGGGTCGGGCTGCGGGTCGTGTTTCAACGGGTCGGACCGGGTTGCGGTACTAATTGGCCTGATGCGCGGGTTTGCGGTTCGGGTGTGGGTTTGTACGTCGCCGGGTCAGGTCGGGGCGGATCTTGAAAACTGGACCCGTGCAGGACTCTGCAACTCTGTATAATTCAGTACAGTTCAAGGCATCATGGGGAATGTCACATTAACAACCTCTGCTGAATGGGCCATGCCTATGAGCATCATGACTTTAAGCTGCACATTTTCAAAAGCTGTTCACAGTGAGAGGATGAAGACTGTACTGATGGTTCATAAGGTGCGGCTGCTGCCATCTGCTGGACCAGCCACAGAATTGTATTTTAGTGAGTGAGATTAGCTAAAGCATTCACAGTTTGTAAAGTTTACTGTGTCTCAAATAACAAACTTCTTTTGTTTTATCAGACAAAATGTTTGCTGAAATGTACACTAAAACCAAATATTTCTCAAATGGCACTATAATTTGCCTTGCACACAACTTTTAACAGAACTTTGTTTCTGCTGTTTTAGGATTAATGAATTCAATGCCTTTAAGACTTTTTTTAATGATCTGAGGGAACCCTGTAAGAATCATTGTATTTTCATTACCTTAACATGAGCTGTTTATATCTACATAGGGAACAGGTCCCCATTATTGGAGATCGCCATATTCACCAGCCCAGGACTGACAAACCAAACACTGGCTCTAGATAGGGCCATTCATGTTTTTGCATTGGCCACTGAATCTTGTCTGCAATGAACAGCGTCAGAAAAACACTAATTTGTTATGTGAAACAGCTTTGTTTGGTGTTTTCTTTTAAAGATATTTTTTCCAGCATTTTCAAGCCTTTAACCAATAGGACAGATGAGTGCGAAGGGGGGAGAGAGAGAGGGAGTGACATGCAGCAAAGGGCCACAGGCTGGAATTGAACCTGGGCTGCTGCAGCGGCAGCCTTGTACATGGGGCATCTGCTCTACCACTAAGCCACTGGTGCCCCTGTTTGGTGTTTTCACCAGTTTAAATCACTGGGTAATGAGGAAGTAACCTTTGCAGATAATTCAATTTATCCTGAATGTCTGGATCTTAAGGTATCCAGAAAAACAAAGGTGAGCATACATTAAATGAACCTGCATTTATAGCGAGCTTTCTACTCATCTGACTACTCAAAGTGCTTTTTTACACTACGAGTCACATTCACCCATTCACACACATTCATACACTGGTGGCTGAGGCTACCATACAGGGTGCCACCTGCTACTCAATTTTTAACACTATCACACACCGATGGAAGCATCATCGTGAGCAATTTGGGGCTGCTCAGGGATCATTAGCATGTGGTGTGTGAGCTGACTGTCTCTGACATGCCAAACACCATTGGAGAAACATTGATTTTTAAGGTGAAACTGTGTTTTTACTAGTGTTAATCACTTGATCTGATGGTTTCAACGTATTCTTACAGAACGGTTCTTATGATATCCTACAAATTTGCACCCCATGAATGATGTTACATCCTTAATGTACAGTTATGTAATTAACGTACGTTACGGAGGTTAGGTTTAGGCAATAAAAGCTACTATGGTTAGATGTAGGAAAATAAACATGGAGAGTGAACTCAAAGTCTGTTTTTTGGTGACAACTCCACTACCCCAACCTGCCTCCTTACAAGTGCTTGGGACTGCTTCCTTGTTGTCCTGCTATCTGCACACTGGTCACATGATTGCAGCCTTTTGAAATATGTGGGAAATGTATGAATTTTGGTGAATTGCTTTTCATGGGAAAAACAGCAGAAAAATGAGTAAGAACAGCCTGATTGTTCTGGAGAGGAGGAGACGTCTGTACCCCTCCTGGTAAAAACCTCCTGAACGATGAACACTGAAGGAATTCTAGCTGGGAAAGGTTTTAGCTGGTTGCAATCTGCAATCCTCACTGCAAGATGCCACTTTTGACTGTACTATTATGGAATATAAACAATAGCACATTTTTAAAATGTCAGAGTGAGGTTCTTGATTTAAGATTAAGGTGAATTCTGACACTTTAATAAACCTCATCTCAGTGACAGCTAATATGGGAGTAAACAGGATTGGACTCGTCACATACAAAAGCTCGTATTCTGAAACATGTGGGTATGTGGCTGTATTAGTGAAGCTTGCATGTCCTCTGCTGGTGGACCCCCATGGTGATATCGTCATCGAAACAGCTGCCATGACTATGCCCCTCCCATCGTCGACTCACCCAGTTGCTGTGGCTGTCCACGGCAACCTGGGAAATTTTTGGTCCCTTTCATCTCTTAGTACCACCCCAGTGGAGAATTGAACAACTGGTAGCACTACTGTCAACACCTCCCTATACATGCCACGGACAGCTCAGCTCAGCCTTGCAGCGAACATAGAGCAGATTAGCATGCCAGCAGTTCTCTTCCCAAACATCTCTGACAGCATTAGCACATGCTAAGTCAAGGGTGTACGTGAGAGCCAGCTGTCAAGTGGAGGGAATTCCTAGTACTTCACTCAAGGTCGCTCCCACCATTCAGATCAACGGTGTTCTGTCATGGCTCCCACGCTAGGTGTTAACTCGGTATCGCTAACAGTTTAGCTTGGATGTCCTGGCTTGTTTGAAAGAGGGTCTTAACTGGTGCTTGACTGTCACACAGCAGGGCTACAGTGTGTGATCGTCACCTGTCGCACCACACAGCATGTCTTAGGAGGTCACAGGGAAGGCAGCTAGGAGAGAAGAATATCCAAACTAATCAGAACTGCTGTTTAATTAAAAAAATAAAAAAGAAAAAAAGAAAGAAAACACTGGTGGCTTCAACGTAGTGCTAATAATGGCAAGACCTGGTAAGATAAGCAAAATATAAATATGTCATTTTTAAAATATCTCCCAAACACAGGAAATTTTGAGCATTACCAACAGTGTGTCTCACTGTCACTTTGATGTTATATCCACTTGCAGATGTACCCAGCTTATCAGTCTTGAGGGATTTTGCACCCTAAGTAAGCTACTGTAAATCCTATCATCTTGTTACATGATTAAACAGAGACTTGATATTGGACAACATCAACATACATATTACTCAGCAATCACCATTACATATCTGTATATGACAAAAACTACAAAAGAAAATAGGAAATTATAATTTGTTAAAGATTGATACTATTTTACAAAAACAGAAAACCATGGTGGAGATGGGTTTGGTTTTCCTTCTTGAGGGTATACAGAAAATCGCACTATGTATGATTTAACATTAGCTCTTCTTTGAACATGGGCGTATTCCCAGGTGGCAGTTGGGCCCCTCCACCCCACGGGCCTGGTGCAACCGCACTGCCAGCACTATCCATGTTTATGCCCCTGATCCCATTCTGCTCTAGAACTAAAGAAATATTATCACATTTTTTGGAAAACAAAAAAGCATTCCAGAGAGGAGCAGACAAAAGGGTCCACAATATGAGTTTGAAGGATATATCCAGGATGTGAAACTGACTCAGCAGCAACAACAGGATAAAAAGAGAAAGATTGTCAGAAGCTAAAACCTAACTATAGGCTTCAGATGACATTGTAAAAGTGAACCACCGCATCACTGGCAATTGAGACAGAAGACAATAACTACAAAGGGAAGCTTGGTGGATATAGAACCAACTATGTCACACTGCAGTGTGTGCAGGTGAACATTGTTTGGTTTAGGTTTGATGACACATGGCTGGTTGAATAGGTAGTAAAGTTTCCCTGTTTGCCTTCACTGGTTCTTGTAGGGCTGGGTAGGTCTTTTTTCAGTGTTATACTCATTAACCCTATGGGCCCTAGGCGTTTTTGGGGTATTTTTACTGCCTTTACTTTTAAGTTCATATCACAGTCATTATAAAGGCTACATACACATGCTATATCTTGTTTTTTTTTTCAGGACAATCTGGGCTAACCAGATTTGCCATCATTCCATGTCCTCCTATGTGCCTGTATTTTATATTAATTTTTATATCAATGAAAAAAACAAATCTGTGTTACTAAATTCTTACATTTTTACATGTATCTCGCCATAGCAAGTTGGAAGTTGACACATTCTGCCATATATGAAGAGGGGAGACTCTCTGGAATCTGGCAATATAAGAACCATGATGCTGGGACATTCTGTCACTTCACAGTTGTCCAAAACATGTGATTTGTGCCAGGCGGACATGATTGACAGGATTTTTTCATTATTGCAAGAAATTCCATTGACTCATTCACAAGTCAAAAATGTGGGGGCATTTTGGGCATTGGGGGGGGGGGCACATGTCCCCCTCAATGTATATGGTGACTACGGCCCTGTCATGCATGCATAATTAGGCTATAGTTGTCTGGGTGCGCAAAGGTGAAGTGGCTGGTCTTGTCATACAAAGTTTGATGGAGTGTCAACTGGACAACATGGAGATATTTGCATCTTGAAAGCCGCACTACAAATGTGGATAGACAGGGAGAAACACACGCAAGCCTAAGATGTGGTAAGATACGATATTCCTCACTATATGAAGTGACTGATAACAAGATCTGTATAATGGATTGTAAAGAAATTCGTCAGGTTTTTATTTTGTAGACGATTGGTCTGTATTTACAGCGTGATGGGATGGCAGCACCAATATATAACTGAAACTGAAAAACAGCAACAAAAAACGTTCAGGTCAGGTCAAAGAGCAGTGATACTATGTCATGTGCATTGTATTAAGTTGTAGGGTATGCCTGCATTTATTTTTTTAATTAGAACACAAAATGAATTTCCACTTAGCTATAATAAAATGTTTTCTGATTAAGACTGACAATGACTCAGTGAATACCTTACTCAGTTTTATTTGATTAATGGTAAAACAGGTCTCTGTTCGCATTCAAAGGTATTTGTGTCTGCAAACTGATGACAATTAGTCTGTTGATGACCACAGTGGATTGTTCAGTCATTGTAGAGCCAAATTAATTCAAATTTACCCATTGAACGGGTCACCTCAGCCATCATCACAACAATTGCCCCCCCTGAGAAATTTGGCAGGAGCCGCCACTGTAAGAACTACAATTACTGCCCCTTGTTTGTAAGCCTCCATGCACCAGTCAAGTTTCTCTCACAGTTTACATCCATGTCTGTGAAAACATGGATGCTTAACGCCCATTGTCTGCCCGACAGCACAGGAGATCTACACAATCAGCACAATTTCAAGGGGGGCACCAATTAAGTATCTGACCAAATATTCCCCCTCTGTTCCTGAGATGATTAATAATGGCCAGAAACGTGTTTAATGGAGCATTATGCATCCTGTCTGACTCGGACTCTGCTGCGGCTTCTCCCCAGCTTTGATGAAGGCAATGGACTGCCTTGCTGGTTGCTGCTGCCTACTTCCATAAGTCTGTCCATGAGATCTTCTAATCGACTAACTGTTCCCATCGGCTTCCTCCACCCCTGCTCGGGCCTCCTCCTGGATCAACTGGCGTCTCTCCTTTCCCTGGACCTCGGTGTAACGAGATCTTGGGTTGCTGCCGAGCCCTGCCCGTCCTGATGCCACTGCTACCATCACCTCGCTGTGTCGCAGCCGTCCCTCAGCTTGGTCGACCACTTCACGAGCCTTCCACTTCCTGCCAGTTCGTATTTCTATGCCAGCCAAGGAGACTTTCATGTCAGAGCATTATGATGTTACAGTGAAGTTTATCTTTGATTCTTTGAATATACAATGTCATCACTTGATTATTTTATTCTATCAGACATTTGGTTTTTTTTTTGAATATATGTTTATTATTTTTCAAAGGACAGAGAGACAGAAGAAAAAGAAGAGCATAGAAAAGAAAGATAACATACAGAACACAGCACATCTAAAATTATGATATCAGTCCATGGTCATAGTTAGACAATAAGGCAAACAACTAAAGAAAAACATTTATGAACAAATAAAAGAATAAAGTGAAGTATATGCAAACTCATATACATCTGCGCACAGTGAAGCATTAAGTGTGCCCCTTAAGGTATCTCAGTACAGGGTCCCATGTCTTGTTGAATACCTCTCCTCTATCTTCGTTATAAAGCCTCAGTCTCTCGAGATGTAATGTGTTGGACATTTCTCCCAGCCACAAGTCATATGTCGGTACACAGTCCATTTTCCACAAACATAAAATCAGTTTTTTCGCAATTACCATCCTGAATTGAATACCCTTCTTCTCATATTTGTTGGTAGAAGGTAGAACACTTGTAGCTCCCAGAACCGCTACAAGCGGGCTGGGTGCCAGGCTTTTTCCAAAAGCCTCAGAAAAACAGTGAAAAATGCTTTTCCAGTAAGATTGAAGTTTACTGCATGACCAGAAGGAATGTGAAAGAGTACCTAACATGGATTTACATCGAGTACACATGGGTGAAACAGTAGGGTAAAATCTGTGTAGCTTCTCCTGTGAATAGTGGAGTCTGTGTAATATTTTAAATTGTATAAGGTTGTGTCTCACATTGACTGAACATTTATGAACATTACGAAGACATTCCCCCCAATTCTCGTCATTCAACTCAATATTCAACTCATCTGCCCATGCCTTTTTATAAACCTCTGTACTTGGCAGAGCTCTCTCATGAAGGATTCGATAAAAAAGGGAAACCGCCCCACGTGTGGCCGGGTTAAATTGGTTCATTGCCTCGAGAATATCATGTTTGCTCAGAACTTCAAATTTTGGTACATTTTTCTTAACAAAATCTCTTATCTGTAAATATCTGAAAAAGTTTGAGGCAGAAATATTATAAGTGGTTTGTAGTTGTGTAAATGAGGCAAAATTCCCTTCAATATATAAATCGCTCACACTACTGATGCCCCTCTGTCTCCAAGCAGAAAAAACTACATCATTCAGGCCAGGCGTAAAAGCATGATTTTCACAAATTGGAGTATCAGTGTATATACTTGGGGCCTTGATATGCATTTTTATCTGTTCCCATATGCGTATAGTACCATTAATTACACAACTGTTACTGTAGTATGGCCTCTTGGCTTTGGTGGGGCTGTTGAGCAGTGCTAGCAAGGAGGTCTTTTTACAAAGTGATCGTTCTATACGTAGCCACGCAGGGCAGCAATATGATGAAGAGGGGGGGCCTCTTCTCCACCAAGCAAGTATAGACAGATGAGCCGCCCAGTAATACATTTTGAAATTTGGTAGAGCAAAGCCTCCAGAACTTTTAGGTTTACATAAATGTTTTTTGGAAATCCTAATGGCTTTATAATTCCAAATAAAAGGTATAATAATTGAATCCAATTGTTTAAAGTAAGACTGGGGAATAAAAAATGGAATAGACTGAAAGAGATGTAGGAAACGAGGCAATACAATCATCTTAATTGCATTTATCTTTCCAGCTAGAGAAATAGGAAGAGTCTTCAAAAAATGTATACCCTGCTTAAGTTGCTCGATCTTATTATGCCAATTCTTCCGTAAGAGGTCCTCAGGATCTTTCGTCACTGTTACACCAAGATAAGAAAAATCCTCAAAAGCCTTTTTAAAGGGAGTGGATTGTATATATGTTATATCAACTTCCTCAGAAATTGGCATTATCTCACTTTTGTCCCAGTTCACAGAAAATCCAGAGAATTTGCCAAAGTTATTGATTAATGTTAAAAGATGAGGTATTGATGTTTGAGGCTGGGAAACAAACAAAAGAATATCATCCGCATATAGCGAGATATGATGTTCCTGTCCATTCATGTCAATAGGAGATATTATACGGCTTTTTCTAATACTGGTAGCTAATGGCTCAATAATTATAGAGAATAAAAAAGGAGAGAGGGGGCACCCCTGCCGGGTCCCACGATTGATTGCAAAAGGGCATGAAATATTTTGGTTGGTGATAACAGAGGCCGTAGGGCGTGAATAAATGAGCTCAATCCACTTCATAAAGGAGGGTCCAAATCCAAATTTTTTCAACGTAAACAGCAAATATGGCCACTCCACCTGATCAAATGCATGCTGCGCATCTAAAGAGATCACTACAGCCTCCTTTGTGTGTTCTGTAAACAACACATGGAATAAGCGGCGCAAATTGAAGAACATATGTCTACCTGGCATGAAACCTGTTTGGTCAGGATGGACTATCAGACATTTGTGAGAAGCTTTGTCATAATTGGATTGGTGAATTCTTAAGTTATGGCCAAATCCATATTTACGAGCTCACACTGACCTTGACCTTTAACCTTCAGGCACAAAATTCTCATCAGTTCATTCTTCTTTATTCTTCAGTCCATGTGGACGTTTGTGTCAAGTTCAAAGAAATTCCTTTAAGGTGTTCTTGAGATATCGTGTTCACGAGAATGAGACAGATGCAAGGTCAATCTGAAGAAATTCCCTTAAAGGGCCAGTGTGTAATATTTGGCATGGTTTATTGTCAAATCTGAATCTGAATCTGAATATTCTACTCATTAATATGTTTATATAAGTGTATAATCGCTATAAAATAAAATTTGTTTGGTTTTCGTAGCCTTATAATTTTGCTTTTATATATATATATATATATATATATAGCAAGGGCCTTGCTTTAGAGAGGTCGCCATCTTGCGCCGCCATGTGTGTAAGGCAGCCCTAGCGGACAATCCAGCCAGCCAGAGAACGCGTATCGTGTGTATAAATAAACCAACGAAGACAGCGGAAGGAAGGAAGGAGGAGGAGGAAACAGCAGAGAGTGTTAGTAGTTTGTCGATAGAGAGTAGTGAAAAGTTTTTTTAGTTATAAAGTTTGCAAATGGACCACACTTACCATGCAACAGGAGAGAATGAACCCGAACCGTCATCTGCGAGGAAAAGAAGACACAAATTCACTCCTTGTGATGCATTTCTGCGGCGCTTTTCCTCCTGATGATATATCTCCCCAACAATGGTAGCACCGAATCCCATTCTGTGCAGCAAAATGGGAGCGGAGGATTCTGCCTCTCGTCTCGCCCGCTCAGCGTCCAACACATGGATTTCCTCATCTGTATCCTCCGGCTCAAACAGGTATGGCTCTGGGTCTGTGTCCGCTACAAGAAACTCTTCAAAATCGTGTTCAAAGTCGTCCATAGCAGCTGCTATAGTCTGGAGATATTGCTAGGCTAAATAAACAGCTGAGCTCTGTTTACAGGCTACACTGTCAGTTAGTGTACAGGCTGGAAATTGGCGGAGCAGAGAGGGGAGGGGGGTCCCCACTCGGTATGGTAAACGAGTATGTGTGTATGAAGTGTGTCTGTTACGCTAGAAGAGTCAGAGTTTGGGACGGAGTCTTTTACCCCCTGAAGTGTTACCGGAGTTTTTGGAGTGCTCAAATAAACTGGCCTTTTTCCCGAACGCTACTCTGGTCTCCAGCTCGTGAGGGATTCATTACGATATCGTAACATAGGTTAGATTTCTAAATAAACATTCACCTCGTCGCTAGATAGACCCACTCCTGAAAAACTCGTGTCTGCGCAAGGCTTTTTGTCCCTACGAGGCCACCGTCATTTACCCGACGGGAGGGGTGAGTGAGTGAGCCCTGCAATCTAGAATTTGATCACTGATGTCACTGTTTTCAACCCATTTTACACACTGGCCCTTTAAGATATTCTTGAGCTATCATGTGCACAAGAGTGAGATGGATGCAAGGTCACAGCGACCTTGACTTCTGACTCTTAACCACCAAAATCTAATCAGTTCATCACTGAGTCTAAGTGAATGTTTGTGCCAATTCAAAGAAATTCCCTTGAGATGTTCTTAAAATATCACATCCATGAGAATCACACAGACAAGATCACAGTGACATTGACCTTTGTGCACCAAAAACTCATCAGTTCATTGTTGAGTCCAAGTGGACATTTGTGCCAAATTTGAAGAAATTTCTTTAAAGAGATCTTGAGATATCATGTTCACAAGGATGGGATGGACAGATGGACAGACAACTTGAAAACATAATGGCAAGTGGATGCATTAAAATATGACATACCTCAAGCCACACTGTTCTAACTTACAGAACTTTACCTAAAAATCGCTCACATATTCATGCTTCAACATGCATGAGCACACAGTTACACATGAAGATAAACTCTCTCTATCGAGACTCTTACATTCCTTTTAAGGAGGTTCTATCTGGATTTTATCTCTTCTTGTTATCACTTTTTAAAAAAAATCTTCATGTGATTTTTCTTTATTTCTGTATACCTACCAGGTATGCGCAATATTACAACCACAAACTGAAACATAAGCAAAGGTATTTAAATGGTCAAGTTCTGTATTTGCAAAGGTGACATTTTGTCACTCTGCATGGAAGTGGAAACATAGAGCTTGTGCAGTAAAGAAAGGTCTGAATACACTGGGATGGCTGTAGACAAATTCAGTGATACATGCTGATTTTGATTACAGCCAACAGGGCAGTGTATGCAACATTAGAGGCACAAAACGCACAGGGCTACGTTTCAGACAAGTCGTCCTCTCTCTATTTTCCTCCTTTGTCACTCTTTCTAGTCCTCCCACCCTTGGTTGCCCCTCCTTCACTTTAATCCAGTGGCGGAATTTCACTCGACAAGTGATCAAAGACCAGTCGCACGATGCCAGGTGTGGCTGCAGCTTCAACCGTTGACAACCACCTAGCAATTTTTCCCCCCTTCCTTTTCTCTTCTCAGAAAAAAAAGAGGAAACATAAACAAAGCTGGGCAGACTGCTGTGTGTGTTTGAGTCTGTGAAAAACAGTTTCTTTCCCCACCTCCATTATTTCTTAAGACTTTATTCTTTTTTTCCAGAGGGGGAAGTAGGGATGTTTTTTTCCTTCTTTTTGACACTGATCTGTGTTACCTAGTCTCCTGTCCCCCTCAGCGCACTGTGGTGGCCGGTTTGAGGAGTTCTGTGACAGTAAATTACAGCACTCTTGAGACAGACGACCAGCAGGAGTTGTGGAACAGAGAGAGGATGCACGGCAGGGATTAGGCTTTATTAAGACTCAGCCACCACGGATGGGCACAACAACACAGCGTGCAGGTTTGTGTGAGTGAATAAGTGAAGGATACGGCACAAAGTATCCATCTCAACCTATAGGTGGTCCCCCACTGAAGTAAGATACACATCAGCTCTAATAGGTATTTTATGTCTAAAAGTGTCACTGTACTTGTTTGGGGAATGTCACCACACTATACTTTTATATAAAGCTGCAGTTGTACAAATACAGTATGCAGGTGATGTCTTAATGCTGTGTATATGTAAGGGAGCAGGTATCAGTCAGGCTGCTATGATGGATTTTTATTATTTGTAGTGATTTCTAGTTATTGTTTTTTTTTTTTATCATTTTCTTGAGGTCACACAAACTGTTCTCAATTATTGATACATCTATGCTTGGGTTCTCATTAGAAAAGAATAAAACTCTTATTGTTTGTTGCCTAAAACAGACACCTCAATGTGGATCATATCATCCACTTTGAAACAGGCTGACACATACTGATATTGCTATATTTCACCTTGAATTAAGAAGGGTTATTTCACTTGTGAATCACATGTGAAATCAATAATAGCTAGAACATTCATTCTTTTTGCAGCAAATGGCTAAGACTTCCGTCTTCCATGTCATCATATTGTATGCTCGTAGTACGTAGTTCAAATAACTTATGGAGTGTTGAGAAATATTTGTTTATGTTTCTACATATAAAAATCTTTTGGATCAATATGTTTTGTGTTTTTATTTTGTATAATCTGGTAAAAAAAAAAAAGTACAAATGATTTCTATATTACTTTTAATGACATAATTTCAATACTTCAATTATTTTCGGTTATTGACTTACTACATAACCTTTTATCTCAGGTTGTACAGATTTTAGGGATTTTAAACATTTAAAATACTCCAAGAAATGACATCACAATAAACAACAATTCCAATGTCGGCACTGGCAGGCTGTTTCAGCGTTCAAACGGTTAACTTGTGCACTGTATTTTAGTCCTTTTCAGTCTATCATTCTATCATTATCAATATTCTTTCATTGTTGGGTGCTGCTTTATAATTGTCCATGTTTCCAGATGCTTCTGGTAGTCCATGGTTTCTTGAATTATTTCACTGTCCATACATCTCAACCTTAACAAGATGCCTGTATGAGTGCTCCTGCTGAACACAGGCAGCACCGCTCTGCAACTGCCTCTACAGCCATTTCTGAACAGCATATAGCAGTGATGCACAGCAGGAACAGGACAACACCTCACGTTCCCACCATCACACTAGTCATTATTTATCATAAAGTACATGCCTCTTCTCCTTCTCATGCCAGAGTCCTCTGCTTTATCATATCAGCATATAAAAAAGAGCCTCCTGTGTTGGGATTCACAGGACCACAGATGTTTTGTCATTTGGTAAAATCTACACTGGACATTTAACGGCTTTTTCCTCTGTATGCTCTTTGTCTTCAAACAAAGAGAGCTAGGTGACACCCATCTCCACAGGAGGTCTCACCTCACGCCTCAGTGAGACACAAGTCTCACAACTTGATTGGACAGGACTTTTACAGTGACATGTGACTCTGTGATGTCACAGGCATGTAGAAGTTCTGCTCCCTCCAAGCCTTTTCTCTCTTGCTCTCCAGCTGTTGAACAGCTAACACCTCTTTCCAGCTGGGCCTGGACCAGCCCAGATGCTCAGGCCCTTGCCCCAAACCACTAAAGGGAGGGCAATTGATCACAGACTCTCTAACCTGAACTGGAAAGGTAGAGGTGCAAGCACAAGGTTTGCAACTAGTTTTCCCAGCAACAAAGAGAACCAAGTGAGATAGCACCCAGCGTCTAACTCTGCTAAACCCTGAGCGACCAGCTTCCTCGGAGTTTCACCTTTGGAACAAAGGACACAACAAAGACTGCAGCCACCACCTTCCCAGCCTTCTTCTGCCAGCTAACAAAGCAGTACACCACCAAGTGACTCTTTCTCCTATCCATTCAAGGATCAGTAATGTAACAACTGGGCATAGCTTATCACAGCTTTACAGGCTATGCAAGACTGTTTAACTTGTTGTATGTGATTTAATGCTGTCATTGAGTTATTGTCGTGATAGTTTGCAGTTAGGTCATTGATTAGTTGGCTTCGCCAAAGCTAACAAATAGGCTTTCAACAGAGCTACACCCAAACAGGCATCTCAGAGTTCCCGCTTCTTTTCCTTTGTCTTTGTCCTGACCACACGGTCAGACAAACACCTCACCCGACCTGAAGCCAGCCTTGATTCAGCCATTTTGGTAGTTCTCTGTTGTCAGCCATTTTGTTTTGTAGGCCAAACGGCTACTTGATCACCATACCCGCCTTTGCCTTTCTCTTTTATCTCTCTCTCGCGCGCGCGCACGCACACACACACACACACACACACACACATACACATACACACACACACACATATACACACCAAGCTTGTATATAGTTAGTTAGAATTTGTGTGTTTTGGTTTGCTTTGCTAGTTTGCGAATAAATATAATTCTTTGGAATCATACCTGCTGCCTGTTTAATGTTGCACAAGGGTTAATGAATAGTCAACCTCTGCTGCGTCAAGAACTCTGAAATCCTTCAGGCATGACCATTAATTTTGGTTGTTGTCATTAATTTAATTATTAATCAAACTCCAAATTAATAGTTTAGCCTATTTTATGAGACTGATATCTTTAACTTGCTGTCATTTTTCCCTTTACGGGAATGGTGCCCCACGAGGTGATTTAATGTTAATTAAGTCACATTATTTAACATGATTATTAATTATTGATAATAATTATTAATTATTTCCGATAGCCAATTAAATCCCTACATATTTGGTGCCCCTTGGTGAGAACTAATGTGTTGGGGGTCTGCACATTTTTCTGACAGCCCATTGGTCCAACATCCCATTGTTCCGACCATAGTAAACCCATTGTTCCGAAGTCCCGTTGTTCCGAAATCATAAATTTTGCAGTGACACTTTAATGCACACATTCACGGGGCAGGCAGTGACTCTACATATGCTTTACCATTGCTGCTGTAGGGGCTGTTACCTGGTAAATACTGTACGCATCAACATCCAAGTCACAAGAATTGATAGGAAACCCAGGGAAGTAAATATCATGTATATTATGCTTTATTGACAAAGCGCAGTATTTTAACCCTCACACAACCAACTCTGCAATCACCATCTTGACTTGTCCAATGTGAGTGCTCATGAGTCGTTAACACTGAAACCTTCCCCATTGCTACCTTCCATTTGTGTGAATGAAAATGTGTCTTCACTACAGCTCTATTGGTTGAAGATCATGAATTTAAGAGTTTTCAGCATTTGTTTTAAACTTCTTCATCTATCAGCAAAATCCTATTCCTAATCAAGACCACTGATATTAGACAGTTCTACACAACCCTGAATTGTTACTGTAACCCTACTTTCTTTTATTGTAGTGTTCTCCAGGACTTCTGGCTTGTGGTGAATAGGCAGGCTCCCGTTTCTCATGTTATCTTTTTTAATCACACTGAAACAAGGCAAGGCAGGGTATTTCCAGCTTCACTCTTGAACTCAACTGTAGCACATGTTAACCTGTGTCTGTTACACTAACATAACCCCCACAGAACAATTTGGGTAGGAACTATAGTAACTCTTACTCTTACGTGAGGCTAAGAGGACATGAAATAGCAACGTAAATATACACATGAATATATATAAATAAAATAATAGTTCAAGTTGATAAAGGAATAATTACTTTGTTTAATAACTCAACTTAATTCTGTAAGTCCAATAAAACAATGTGGAATTATTCCTGCTAAATCATTTATCTTTTTTACAGTATTCTGTAACAACAGAAATTAGTATAGTGACTTAAAATAACCCTCAAAAATAAAATGTGGACACTAACTATGGTCACAGGATCAATATTTTTTTCTTTCTACGATATCTGCATGGCAAATACAGTATGAATGTTCATGGTCATAGCGCAGAAAGCGTGATTAAGGTATGATTAAGGATAGAATAGGCCTTGGTCAAGGAGAAAGATGGCACAAATGTTTAAAAAAAAGAGGATGTTATTCAGAAATATTTCCAAACATTTTCTGGTTCTGGCTTTTTAGCTGTTCCGAAAGAGTGACCCTGTGGCCGTCTTGTTGAGGTCAGGATGTGTGGACTGTTGATTTATTCCACGACCAGAAACCATGGATTACCAGAACCATGGGATCACATTTTACTGGAGTTGTACCTTGTATGAGTTCTATGTGACAAATTAATTATTGTTTTCTCTGTTTTTATATGATTGTGAAAGAGGTATCTGACTGACAAAACAAGTAATTTGAATATGTCTCCTTGGATTCTAGGAAATTATGAATGGCACTTTTCACTGTTATTTGGCATTTTATTGAAGAATCCACACATAAAACAGCAATGACAAAATAAAATAGACAACATAAAATAAAATGAGAGGAAATAACTCTCCATACCAGCAGACAGCAATACTCTGTATTGTCATTCAAAAAGGGAAACTGAAAGGCCATCTTAATGCTAATTAGCCAGTTAGCACATTAACAACACAATGCAATGCTGAAAGAACAAAGCATATTTACCATGCGCCAGTCAACAATAACACAAACCATCGGGAGACGTTCCTGCTAAAGTGCTCAATGGCAAAAGAAAAATAATCTTACCTTTTGTAACAAGTTTGTTTTGGTCTCACTCCCCCTTGACTGTAGCTGCTTGTTCACTTTCTTCACTGTTTCATTTCTTGTGCGCTGAGCTGAACTGCCAATCAGAGTGATTTCATTCAACATGCTAAATCAGCTGAAAAAAAGCTGACAAGCGCCAATGAGGACTAATGTTGCTGGGCCATTGATGAGTGGCTGTTGCCCTAGTCCCCCGTGGTGTGGCTTGGTGTGTCAGAGTCTTGACACTAGCTCAGTTTGGACAATGTGTTAGCGAGCTGAATTATTTATCATAAAATGGTTTGTATGATATCCTAAGAATTAGTGTCCCACGAATGATGTAGTGTTACGTAATTAACATTAAGTTACAGAGGTCAGGTGTGGGCAAGTAAAGTTACTGTGGTTAGAGCAAGGAAAAGAAAAATGTGAGAATTTATGTTAAAATGACTCAAAGTTCACATGGCTCTTAACATGATCTCTTGGGGGAAAGTCCCATGTTTTGTGACCCATCCACCACCCCAACTTGCTTCCTATCTGGACTGCTGGGGATGGTTTCCTTCTTTACTTCCATTAATGTACATGATTGCAACATTCTAAAATTCATGGTTTGTATACAAATTACTGGCTCATGATTACATGGGATATGTACAAATTTTGGTGCATTACTACTCATAGGAAGGTGTACAAACAGTGCATAAAAACAGCCTAATATTGTAATGGGCACATTATCCTCTGCGTTAGCAATGGCATAGGCATTGGACATTAATCTTGATGTGCAGCCTTTTCCAATATGAACATATTTAAATGTAACGGTTAGAAGGCTCATGTACCGCGACACAGACATCACAGTGATCCTCATTGTCCTCATTTTTACACACCTTTCCAGTGACTAACAATTCAACAGAGAGCATCTATGCCATTTGAGCTAGTAAAAACACTCATCTGGGGCTGTGAGATGGTTAGAGGAAACACTAAAAATTATTTTCAAATGCTGTTTGACCCAGGAGTTCAGAGATGTTAAAGGGGACATGTGCCACAAATGAAAGGAAAGGTTAAAACAGCCAGTTAAAAGTCAGAGAAAAGGATCGCACTAGTTGTTGTCCTTTTGAGCAACCGCTTGTTTTCTCCTCTTTGAAGAATTGGTTATGAGAGTAAATCTGACAGAAAATTACCTTACTAAAAGAATATAACTCCAACACATTGAGCAACTGAAACAGTGATGATCACATTAAAGAAAATCAAGCAAAAATATTCAGCCAGTCCCTTTCAAGCTGATATGAAAATGGATTGTTGCGAAAAAGAGAAAAGGGGGCCAAAGAAGTCTTTTCTGGCTGTTAAATTGGATGTGCATATGACAAATTTCAAAGGCTGTCAAAATAAAAAAAGGGAGGGGGGGAGAAGAAGAAAGGGTTGAAAAAAAATACATTTACATCATAAATGCACAGGTTCCCTTTCAATAGGCCTCTTCAAAACTCTGTCAGGCTTTTAATGGTAGGCAAGTTCAAAGTGGCACTAGACTCCCACTGCTTCCAGAGATAGAAGTAGAACAGTGTGTGTGTGTGTGTGTGTGTGTGTCACAGAATCAAAATGTGGTCACACACACAGTAGCATGTGAACTAATACCTTTCTTTTCTGTCCCAGATCTTCACACCAAACCTCCTTTCGCTTCTTGTGCTATTGTGTGTTTGTACATGTGTGTATCTGATTGAAGGGTGTATACAGAGAACTGATAGCGGACACTTCTTTGTCACACTCATTGCCCCCCCAACCCCTGTGATCACTCATCTTCTATCCCCCCAATCCGTTCTGTACCGCTTTCTCCACTTCCATCCACTTTTCTTCTTTACGTGATTTTTCCGCTTCTGCTACTCTTCCGCTTCTCTCCCTCCTTCCTCCCAGTTTGTCCCGGACTTTTGGTGAGGGATTGCTCGAAATGGTGTCTTGGGGAACGTTGCAAACATTCTGAAAGCGCTCCGGATCCCAATACCAGCCAGCACGAGCCAACCAGCCATGCCCCACGGTGATATCCCTGCATCAAAGCCACAAATCTTCCCCTTTTTCTTTGCCTCCCTCCCCTTTCTCTGTCTCTTTTTCCACGGTGGCACTTCCAGCGGCTCCGAATGTTTAAACTTCATATATCAGCCTCATTACAGAGCCTCAAAGCCTTCCATCGATTCTAAAGGCACTCATTTGAATTTTTAATCACACGTATGTACGAGTGCTGTGCTCAGCAACTATCCGACGCAAGCGTGCCCATACACACCCTCGCGCTCTCATCTCCGCTCCTTCAGCTCTTTCAAAGTGCTCTGCCTCTGAAGTTTGGGAGTTCAAACTTCCACTTAGAAAAAGTCTCAGCTAATATTGTTGCAATGAGTTTGAATTTGAAGTGATAAGCACGGGCACACAGTTCAGGCTCCATTGTGAGCACAGTGGCATTGCTTGTGGGCGGCAGAGTGCTTGACTCAAGTTAACAGTAGCATTTGATTGCCTAGCCGAGGAGTTACTTTAGCGTTACTGTTCTCTTTGATGTCAAATATGTAGTTTGAGCGTAGAAAATATTATATATAAAATATACACTTATACATCACTCAATCCCCTTGGTGGATGTACTGTAGCTATGTAGGGCCTACTCATGCTCAGTTACCATGTGCATACAAAGTCTTGGCTAAGCTACAGAGAGACTTTGTCACTCAAGCAATAACAGGGAGAGGAGAAAGAATCCTTTAGATCTTCCTGCAAGAAGTACACCTTTGAATCTGAATTTCCTTGCAGAAAAAAAGCGCTTTGAAAATCTAATGCATAAACATTATCTTCTTTCCCCCACCCTTCTACTTCTTGCTCCCTCCATTCCCTCCCTTCACCTAAAGCGCACAAGCTTCTGAGCGACTTTGGAAGAACTTCCCTTTTTTAGAGTCCTCAGTAACTTAAATAAGAGGCGGTCGGGGATTTGGATATTGTTATGTCTCATCAAAGGCAGAGATCCTCAGCTATCCTCCCTTGCCTGTTCTCTTGCTGTCTGTCAACGCCCAGTCTTCAAGAAAGATGCTTCTCCTCAAGACTGATGTACTGTAATTTGATATATCCCCCGCTCCATCTCCCTTTCTCTGGGGTTTTTTGAAAAATCTTTGTTAGGGCACAAGCTAGCTCAGGGGAGTGCAGGCGAGGATGTTAGCACTGGTTCAGTCAGTTAGTTATCCTATTTTACGGCATAATAAAACTCAGTAACCAATGAAAAAGGTTGCCCTTGGTTACTTTACCTGCAGCCTATTCTTGTGAAAATACATCCACTTGTATTTTTCATAAAAACACAAAACTCCACTGTTTAAAGGTGGAATGTAAAGCTTTCTTTGCATGATTTAAAGGCTTCAAGACCAAATTTTCCCCAAAATCATTGAATTCTGTGTTTGCAGAATTGGGCGTGAAACCCTCAGCCAGGCAAAAGGAGAAAGCAGGCAGAGAGGGGACTGCTGTGGCCACATGGATCACATATTTCCAGTAGCTTGAAAGAATTAGAGTATGCTATTTGCTGCACTCACTATCTTCAACTGGTCAAAAGTTATTTCTTGATGTGTCTTTGCAATTGACAGCCACTCACTGCTGTCTCCGCTTTTTACCTTCACACAGCAGGCAGCGGGGAGTAAGGTGTGTGCCTTCCTGCTGTTATCAGTGTTGGCTTTACTGCCTCTTGCAGTCCAGAGCATCATCACAGCTCCTAAGTTCAATGGATCATAATGAAAAACCTCATGGTAGCACAAAATCAAACACGGACTCCATCTCATTGGCTTATACGAGTTTGATTCAGTGAATGCTACCCATATGTTACCCCCACCCCACTCCCCCCTCACATGCTCTTTTACTCCTTTCCACAAAACCGCTCATACCCCCCTCCACCACACACACCCCACCCCCTCCCTCCCTTTGCACCTGCTGCTGTGAACAGCAGGATCCCAGTGTGTGTTTCTGTTCATCCCTCGCTTTTCTCCCTACTCTTACCACTCCATCCCACCATCCCTTTCTTTCATGTGTGCTCTGCTGTCAAGCCCAGCTGGATCAGGCCTGCCAGACTAGTCACATGCAGTCTTTGTTGGTGTGGAAACAAGCAGTGTTAAACTATCGATAGTAAACCAGCAAAACTTGAGTCTTTTTTGTGAGACATTTTATGTCCATGTAAGATAATAACATTTATGTTCAAATGATGTTGAAAGGGTACACAAGGACTTTTTTTTTTAAATTAAATTGTACTTGTGCAGCAGTTACAGTAATATTCTCAATTTGTTATGCTTGTACAGCTGTCATGGTACATGGCATGGTTTCTATACAGAAGAAATGTGTTCTTATTAAACCATGGATTTTTTAAATATCGACCTATCAACACTTATTGACATATGTTGTGCAAGGTACCCTGGGTGCCTTGGTTGTTGATGTTCTGGGACATTGTGTCAACTTCAGCCTGTGACATGCATTGTCTATTTGTAAATGAACGGTTTGCATATAGTCTAACACCACAAATTGACATTTTTAACAAACGCACATGATCACGTTTAGCTAACACATGCACATGGTTGGGGTTTAGGCAACAAAAGCACATAGTTGGATTTTGCACACAAGAGCGGGGTTTGGCTTTACAGTCTGGTGGTCGTTGGACCCATCCACCACCCCACATGCCTGCCCTATTCAGACTTCCACCACCTTAACTTTTGTTGTGTCCCCTGATGCCACCAGGCACTGTTACCAGAGTTGGGTATAACGAGTTACAAAGTAACGCGTTAGAGAACTTTGATTACTTTTTGCAGTAACAAGTAACCTAATGCGTTAGTTTGCTGCTTAAGTAATCAAATACTTGAGTACATTTTCAAACAAGCCATCAAGTTACTTCCGTTACTTTTAGAACACTGGTCCTTCAGCTCCGAAACAACAACGACTGTCTTTTGGTTCTAATAATGGAGATAACGTTAAACCTATCAGTCCGAAAGAAGCCATGAAGCTTGTGGCTCGCTACGTGGGAGAAGAAATGCTGCCATTGTCTACGGTGGAGTCTAAAACATTCCGCAGGATCATCAGTAAAAACCCCACGACTCAATAGATGGAGGAGGACTCGCTGACAGACAGGTCAGACTCAGGACTTGCATTATGTCTGGTACACACTACACGACTTTTCTGCCCATTCTGACAGTCACTATGTCACATTACATGATTGTGGAATTATACAATTGTGCCGTGATTTGGCCGAAAGCCATGACACACTACACGATGGTCACCAATTATCCCCGGTCATCTTTTACGGCATGTGTGATGTTATCAGGTTATTCTTGTCCTATTTTTATTACTTTTACTATTATTTGAGTCACTGTGTCTGTTCATGTACCAGCTGAAATGTTGTTGTAGTCACCTAAAAAGCACCAGCAGATGGCAGGAGCTACACTTGAAGCACCGTACGCAAACATACAAGCTACTGTATCCTCCACAACCAAGTTCCTACAAATGTTTCACAATAAAAGCCTATTTAGAAAATGGAGGGATTCTCTCAGCCTAGGTTATAAGGGGCTTTTAATTTGAAACAAATTCAGGAAGTGTTGAGTTTAAAATGACGGCTCAGTGCATTAACTTTATAAAGGCAACGGGAGCGGATAAAAAGTAAAAAAAGACACAGAGGGATTAATAAATAACGGCCCTTTTATAATGTAGTCTGTTTCAAATGAAGCTGGTAGCCTCTGCAGTTGTGGTGAGGAAAAGCCCTGCTTAAGCCTTAAAGTTATTACTTTATGTCAGTCTCCATTATGAGGATGTACCATTGTTTGCTAGCTTGATGCTAATGACAGTTCTCAGCGGGTTGACAAAGTGCCTCTGCTGTTTCACACCATCATTTCCCCCTTTTACTCTGTGTGGTAACATCCCTAGAGGAAATATTAAAAATGCTGGGGTGTTGTTGTCATACAGTTGTCTACGGCAGCAGATCGTTCTGTGTTTCTACTGGTCAAAGTGACGGCTGTGATGGGAGAATTGGATCTCAGTGAAGGGCAAGTGGTCAATAGCTAAGCATCCTGTGGTCCATTGCCCAATAGGAAATGTAGAATACTCAAAGGTACTTTAAAAGTACTTGAGATACTTTTCTCAGGGAGTAATGCAGTAAAGTAACTGGTTACTTTTCAAAAAAGTAACACAGTAATTTGATTACTTTTAAAGTAACCCTTACCCAACTCTGGCCGTTACACAATAACTGGCCACATATCATGCCAACGTGAAAGGACGTTTTTTTTTTCGTTTGTGTCTGACATCATAAATCACTGACCAAGCACCAGATTTTGACAACTTTGGAGTGAGACTGGGTTGTTTCTTTACATTTCAATTTTCAGTTTTTTTTTTAATAATAAATATGAATATTTTTGGTCAATGTGACAATATTTTTCACTTACATTTGTAGTATTTTGTCCATTCATGTCATGCACTGACTGTGTTAACAACTGTTGGAAGCAAGGCAGAGTGTGGTGGCAACCCATGAGATTGACTTCTGGAGGCAAGGGATGTGTGCCACACTTCAGACAAGGCTGGGAGCAAGTCTGAACTACATAGCTACACGACAACGATTGGACAGAATGCTGCGGAAATCATGCAATTCAGAGGCAGCAAAAAGAAATGTTATGGATAATTGACAGATCCGGCTGTAGTCTGTCTTTGTAATATTGTTGTATACAGTATTTACTTTGAATTTGACTTTTTATGTCAAGAAAACGTAATCAGCATGGTCCGTGAGAATGTGTTTCCCCCAATCAATAAATTAATATTCATGTTATTGATGATTGAAGTGTAGCCCATAAGAATAATATGAATGTATACATCATATAAATATATCCCATGAATATATAGCCCTCAGTTTTTGCAGTAGTAGTATTTTACCTGGCCTTGATAATTATACACACAACTGTATTATATATGATATTATTGCTGTTGTTGTTGTTGTTGTTGTTATCATCATTATTATTATTATTATTATTATTATTATTATTAAATCAAAATGTAATGTTATAATGGAGGGATTTACCTAAGCCTGCATTATAATGGCCCACGCTTACCAATAGCAACAGATCTACCAACAAATCATGAGTAATTTTTGTCTTTTTAAAAGTCTGTTTCATCCAATGCTGGAGTGAGACGAGTTCTGCCTGTTCACATGCTAATAGAAAAATTCACACCTGCACCACTTTGGCCCCCTTGTGTGCCCCCAAGCTGTTTAACTACTACTATTATTTAAGATGTGATGTCTTTGGAAACCATATGCTTCTCTTTTCCTGGTTTTAAATCGAACTTGTGTCAATTTTACCCTAGAGTCCTAGATTCTATAACCTATGTGGCACTGTCGGCAACAATTGCAGTTTTGAATTAATTTCATCGGTCATAAGGTTACATTTACTTTTCAATATATTTAATTTATTATCATCATTATAAATCCCATCCCCAATGACACCTCATGGCCTACTCCAAAGTACCTCTCTGACCTCTCAGGTCATAGGGCTCGGACCTTCTGGTTATTCCTAAAGCTAAAGTTGATGAAGCAGCTTTGTCAGATGGAATTAGATGTTCTCTAGAGGGAAAACATTCATTTTCTGTGGTGCATGTAAGTATTTTTGAATGCTGTATATAAAAGATTTACTGATATTCACTTTTCAGGGTTTTCCACACATTCATTTATTTGAGGCAGCCCCTCAAATTACTTGAGAAAGACACTGAATACGACTCAAAACATCAGCAAATCTTTGCTAAGCTGTTAAAGTTTGTACTGGACATGGAGGATTGCAGTTCCACTGATGAAGGGTGCGGACTTTAGATTCTGATAACAATGTCTTTTCCTCTTGCAGAGCCAGGGAACCATAGCATGCATCACTCTATTTGGCTTTCCTGTGTTATTATTGATGAGAGTTTGACTTGGAGAGGACACATGGAACGGGTTAGCAGAAAGCAATTTATTGGTTAATAAAAAAGATTAGTCATTGTTGTCCCTAAATTTCATATTGTAACAGTAATAATTTGGGAGAGTACTTTTTCCTGTACTCTACACAAAATTTTGGTTCTCCAAAAACATTTTGTTTGGACTGCAACCAGGTCGGTACCTAATATCTCATCTGCTCCTCTTATCCAGAAACTTCAGATTCTTACTATTTACGACATAAATTTGTGTGTTTTTATTTAGAAGACACATTCATGTGAAGGGAATGTTCCTGAGCACTTCAAGACTTACTGTTACCCTTTGTAACCTGAGGAAATTGGCTTGATTTCTTTGAAAAACATAGGATAAGGCAATGAAAGAAGAAATTACCCCAAAAAATTACCCTATAGTTTTTCTCTTGTCCTGTGTTTAAAAAAAAAGAAAATCTAAATCTATTAATTTTTTGCAGTTTGTGGGACATTTCTTACCAAGTTTTTTATTGCTTTTCCCCCATGTTTTTGCAAGACATTGCACCAATTTGCTCATGGTTGAAATGTTTAAATACTTGCAAAAGGTGTCTGAAAGCAGCACAAGAAAAGCAATGTCCCTCCAGGTTTCAAAGGGTTAAAGAACATTCACAAGTTCATTTTTACCAAAGAGCATGGATACCAAGAGGCGAAGCTCAATAGAACGCCCCATAGCAACAGACTCGCCCATGGTTTCGTCCTACCGCCGCCATTTTGGACTGTCAGCAGACCACAGCAGACCCGCTTGCATACAAAAACACACAGACAAACTGAAGTATATCGCTATTAATTATGCTTACAATGTTACTCACCTCGTGATAGCTTGGTTACAGCTGCTTTTTCACGTTTTTGTAAAGCAAAATATAGACTTAAAAAAAAACAAAACGAAGAAAAACGGCCTAGATGGCATCTCTACATATTACATCCACTTGTGAGAAGATTAACTTAATTACTCCTTCAAAATCACCCCATAAGCCAATCTACCAAAAAATCCAAAAAAAAAAAAATCAATATTTTAACTAGAAACACATTAATGGCGACATCACATAGTCAGGAATAAAGATTTATTTACAGTTTGTACAGTAAGGGGACAGTAATAATAATAATAATAATAATAATAATAATATATAGGCTATTTTAATATGATATATTTTAATGCTAAAGCAGTAATCAGTTTTGATATAAATGGTCCAAGAGGCCATATATATATATATATATATATATATATGTATTTGTGTATGTATATGTATATACATACATACATACATACATATATGTATATATATATATATATATATATATATATATATATGTATACGTTATCTTCCTTCCAAAACTGGCACCTCAGGAGTTCTTACCTGTCGGGAAACGGTGGAAGGCCAGGTGTGGGGTGTTCCACTGATAGTTGTTGCAGTTAATTGCACTACACTGTTTTCTTTTACTTTTTTCCATCCTCTCTCCTTGACATCTTGCATGTTGTCTGGGCCCAACAGTCCAAGCTCAACAGTCCAAAATGGTGGCAGCGCTACCGCAGCGCCCCTAGTGGCTGTTGGCAAAAATTCAACGGCGCTTCGCCTCTTGGTATCCATGCTGTTTGTTTTTACCTAATTCGTTGCCCCTCAAATCTTCTTCCTCCTAAATTCCACAATTACAGAGGTCAATTTTTGATAAGATTTAGGGATGACAAATTATGGAATGGCTTTTCCCACCTGGCAAAAAATGTTCCTCCATAAAAGGGTATAAAAGACACTTAAAAGACCATTTAACTGCTATTTGTAAGGACTTTTCCCCATTTATTTTTGTGCATGTATCCATGTTCATTAGTTTTATTCACAGTGACATGTTGCTATTGAGGACTGAGTCTGTAAATCAATGTTCTTCTCACAAAGACCTGTGCACACTCACACACATCCATGCACAAATACACGTACACCCACATGCATATATACACACTCATGCATACATACATTTTCATACACATTACACACTCACATATTTCTATTTTAGATTACTTTGATTATATCTACAAGAAATGAAAAAAAGAAACAATGATGGCTCAGTTTCATTTAGTGTCCCTTTAAGCCATGATTGTGACTGCACAACACCAGGACCCTGGAACAATGTAGCTCACCTAAATGGAATGTATTCATTCTAAATGTTATTACGAAACCTGTGCTTTTCATAAATTGACAATCCGAAGATGTAATTAAATGTTGTTTTACTTTGATTAAAAGGTTGACCGGAAACCTGAATTAGTATTGGCTTTAAAGATACAGGTCAAAGTAAGTGTGATTGCCAGTGCACATACTCAAGCCAGACATTGACCTGTTCTAGCAGTGCTATGACAGCATCACCTCATCCAGCCATAGAGTGGAACAGCAGCAGGCCCCTCATATGTTTGTAAAGTATCGAAGTTTTTAGAGTGAAATCTAAATTATCTTATTTCTCACTGAGAGTTCTCCCAATGTACTCATTAAAACAGCCAAGATGGTGTCAGTCGCCTTCCTCCCACTCACCGCTGTCCTGTTAAAACTGGCAGGTTGGGCTCGAACTGAATGCAAACAAACCAACTTGGAAAAGAGAAACAAATCTTCATGAACTACAGCCTATATGTTTGTCCTCAAATGATGTTTCACATGGGCCACATTTTCAGGTCAGACTCTCTGGACTTCTGGATTAATCAGCAACAGTCACCTTCCTGATACTTCTTCCACCTCTGCTGTAAACCAAGATAGGAGTTTTTGCCTGACAGTGTCAGCTGCCTCTTTAACACACAGGTCTTTTTACATGCCCCTTCCTAAAATCAGAAGCAGCATGCCAACTAATACAACACATCCATGGAAACACACATACACACACATGCAAACTATCTTCCGTCAAACTCCAACTTCATCCTAATTCCTCGCACAACATCCGCCACTTTCTTGATGTTTCATTTACATGCACAGAAAAAAGAGAAAAACATCAAAGATGAACACTTCAACAATCAGCTATCACTCAATTAGTGCTCGACAATTTTCCTCTCATGCACTCCAGAAGGAACGCGTGGAGGGTGTTGAAGAAGAGCGGCAAAGTCTTTGAAAAATCATGCTTTTCCCTTTATCATTTCATCTCATAGCAAAACAATTTCTTCCTATTATCCTCCCAGCAGGGGGTCCACTGTCCTGTAAAGGTGTACCGTAACGCTTGATAGGCAGAGAGGAGAAGACTCTTTTATTCTTTGCACCTTGTACCCCAGATACATTAAACAGAATCAAAGACGACATTTACATACCATTTGCGTTTCATGTTTGAGGAGTTGAGACAGAAACAGTGTTCATCCTGTGTGAAAGTAGGGATGCTTTGACTTTCTGAACTTTTGCAGTAAGAGAGAGACAGGGAAAGTGATGATTGGAGGAGGGAGGGGGAGGGAGAGAGATGAGGAGTGAAATTGCTCTCAAAGTTTTCCATGCAATTTTCTTTTGTCATCCTGTCACCACTTCTCCTCTTTCCTATCCAACTTAACCAAGAACATGTCATAAATTAGTGACAAATGCCTTTGACTGAGATTCTCCTGTAATCGTTGTCTGTGATCCAACAGTGCTACACATTCCTCATGTCTGCAGCACTTCATCATATACTTGACATGCCACAAGACACGTTGTCTGACTAATGTTTGAGCGAACAAACAATGAGATCAACATGCAGAATTTATCTTTCTCTTTGTTTCAATTGGTGAAGATCTCCCTCTCACCTACGAATCACCTCTGGACTCAAAAATATGTTCATTGGGCCTTATTCATGAAATGTGAGCAGAACGAGTTTGTGTGTAAACTACTGGCAAAATGTGCTGCTCATCAATTAGTAGCTCCGATCTTTTCATAGTTACTAACAAAATTCACACCTGCCTCTGACTGCTTGTAGTGCTTGTGTAAATAAGGAATGCACATAAATATTGCTTGTCATTATTAGAAATTAAAATTTAATTCGTATTGTGCTCTGTTATGTTCACAATACGCAAATGCCTTTGAAACATGTAAGTTAAACATGAAAAAAGATTAGAAATATAACACATTTAGCTAAATTAGTTGGCATTTGGGGTTCTCAAGATTGCGGCTTGAAGAGAGGTCGGTTTTATTCGAGCTGGCGCACCACTACATCAAATTTATACATTATAACCTACAAACGCTGGATTTTGTAATCTCTTGCAAGTCCACAACTCGTAATGAGTATCAACAAATACTTTTTGAGACAGTTCGATGACATGCCGACAAACCAGAAGAGCTTAGCCATCAAGCTAGCAGAGAAGCTAACGCAAGAGCTAGCAGAGAAGCTAATGCAGGAGCTAGCGCCAAAGCTAGTGCACTTGAACCAGGGCTCCGTGAGGCTGTCTCTGAAATTACGGCTAACATTTCAAAAGTCAGCGAAGAAAAGATTGGGCCACTGACACAGCTGCTGCAAATGCAACGGGAAGAACTCGACAGCCATGAAAAGCGGATCTCTAAAGCGGAGACGAGAATTTCCACACTGGACACTGTTGATCCTGTCGCTAGCAAGCTGAGTGAGCTGGAAAAACAGGTGTGCGACATGAGTCAACACATTGATGACCTGGAGAACTGTGGAAGGAGAAAAAATATACACATTGCCCAGAGGATGGGGAGGGTAACGATCCGACACATTTTTTTGAGACCTTGCTGGCGAAAATCCTTGACATCAAGACGAAGATGGGCAGGATGAAGCTGGAGAGAGCACATTGCTCAGTGGCTCCCAAACCACTACCCCCAGCGAGACCGCAACCTGTCCTGGTGAGATTGCACAACTTAGGGGATAAACAGTGTTTGATGAACACATCGAGAGTGATGGGGAAAAGGGATCTAACACTGAGACACAAGAACAACACGGTGATGATTTTCCAGGATTTCGCCGCGGCTGTTCTTCGCAGGTGCAAACAATTTGATGATGTGAAGAAACACCTGAAAACTATCGGTGTGGAGTATAGCCAGCGCTACCCCGGCATCACTCAGAGTCTCCTACGCGGCTTGACCAAAAGTGGAGCTATATGTGGACTCGTTGGATGTGGCTGCTGTTGGTAATGTGTGAGCCACGGAAAGTTTACATATTTTGGACTTGTGCAGTAGGTTCTCATTTGCTTGCTTTGAATGGGAAACATGCCATGAATAACTGAGGCTGGTGGCCTTAAAGTTGTTATAACATTATTACTAACAGTAGGTTAAGTCATGGGCTTTACCTCTCAGCTTTTTGAGCAGTTGGCCTAGATTTTTACTGTCGTCAGAGGGCCCTTGCACTTTTTAGTTCTCAAGTTAAGAGAAGGACCGTGCCTTAGTTTGATGCCAATGTTAGGCAAGTTACACCTTAAGTGTGCACCTTTTGTTTTTCCCTTTTTTATTATTATTTTTTTACTTGGCTCACTTTTTACTTGTATGATCGGACAACATATTGACGGATTATGTGCTCAGGAAATGTTTCAGTTCAATCTTGATGACAGAACAAACGTTGAAAATATGCACCTGGAATGTTAATGGAATTCACACACCTGTCAAACGGAGCAAGGTCTTGACTTATCTTAAAAGAGAGTGCTGTTACAGGAGACTCATTTAGATGACAAGGAACACTTAAAATTACAACAAGGGGGGTTTAGGCAGGTTTTTTTCTCTTCATTCACATCATGGAGCAGGGGCGTGGCTGTTTTATTTAAAAAAAAAAAATTGCCATTTCAAAGTGTAAATTGCATTAAGGATACAGGTGGACGTTACCTAATTGTGCAAGGGGTAGGCCTATTATATGGAGAGGAGATTGCTATTATGAGTGTCTACTACCCCCCAGGACACCCAAGTGACTTTCTAACTACTGCCTTTGCTAAGTTGTCTGATCTCAATGTCAGGAATTCGTTTGTTGGAGGCGACTTCAATTACCATTTAAGTCCTACTATGGACAAATTCCCCTTGGGCAAACAGTCTCTCTCCTCAGGCAAAAATGATTAATGCCTGTGAAGACTTGGATTTTATAGATGTATGGAGAGCTCTACACCCTGCAGATAAAGAGTTTTCATTCTTCTCAAAAGTTCATAAATGCTACTCAAAAATAGATTATTTCTTTACCCCTAAAATATTGTTTCAATCAATGGTTAATAGCTCCATAGGCAATATAGTCATATCAGACCATGCTGCTGTATTCATCCAATTTAGCCTCACGGACCCACACACTCAGACTAGATACTGGAGGTTCAATCCTTTAATTTTGAAGGATCATAAGTTCATATCTTATTTCACAGAAGAATTTAAGTCTTTCATGTCTATTAACTTACCCTCTAACTGTGCGTTCACACCAAACGCGATGTCATCGCCTGTAACGTGAGTATCGCGTCACTTGATCACAAATGTCACCTTTTTGATCATCGCTTCATCGCTTCAATCGCGATGACACAACCCTCCTCCCGCAATTTTCTTCACCTCCCGCTATTTTCTCGTCAACCATGGCTGAGTTAACTACCGTAGCTGTTCTTTATCTGTTGTGGACATCTGATTTGGATCGGAGACCCAAACGCCGCCGTGTCTGGGTTCACAATATCCTCCAGAAATGCACACAGCTGGGTGAATATCATCACCTCCTGCAAGAGCTGCGTCTGGATGACAGTCGTTTCCAGCGGTACTTCAGGCTGACGCTGGCCCAGTTTGAGGACCTGTTGGCCTGTATCGGTGCGAGGATCTCCCGCCTGGACACCAACTACAGGCGCTCCATCCCAGCTGCGGAGCGCCTGTCCATCTGTCTCTGGTTAGTTGCTTATAATTTCTTTATGAAAATGAACGCTGATTGGATGTCGTGATACAGCGTCACGCGATGTCGCTTGAAAAGTTCAAATTTTTCAACTTCAAGCAACACACGCAATGAGGCGATGGACGTGTCACCGCTTCATCGCGTCGCTCTTATCGCCTGAAACGCGTCGCCCGAAGCGACATCGCGTGTCATCTCGTCATTTACATTGATTTTGAATGGAAACTTGTGGCGTTCATCGCGTCCATCACGTTTGGCATGAACGCACAGTAAAGATGACCTGTCATTGCTATGGGAAACCTCCAAAGCCTTTTCTAGAGGTCTCATCATATTCTACATTGGATTCTAGAATCCAAACTTAAAGGGAAATTTCGGTTTATTTCAACCTGTCTCCTATCGTCCTAAATTTGTTTCAAGTGACTACTGACATAAAAATAATAATTAGCATGTTAGCCATTAGCCTAGATACAGCCGGGGCGCATAGTAGCGTCAGACCTGTTAAAGGAGCAATAAGCGAAATCATTTCACCGCTAGGTTCGCTGTTGTGCACTGCTTGTAGAGCAAAACAAAGTGTGTCATGAGCCACTCCTCCCTCTACCTCTGCTCTCCAACAGCTTCACTCAGCTGCCCGATATACCCGCTGCTTCTTCCCACATTAACCTGAATAACAAACCAGGGCTCGGTGATCCAGTTGGATCCAAACGGAGAGTCGCTAGCTGGGAAGCTAGCTGAGGCTAACTGGCGCATGAGGTGAAGTGGAGCATGAGGAGGAAGCACCGGTTAGCCCCCCCTTTCACTGCAGGCAGATTCACTCGCCACAGGGATGTCGAACCAATGGGCTGTCCAACCAATGACATGGACCCGTTTAGCAGTTAGCAATGTCTTTCACTCACTCTCGGTCTCTGCTGTGTTTAGCTATTTCCCTGCTTTCCTGTTAGCGTTAGCACTACTTGGCTGCCACGCTAACGCTCCAACTCCAGCTGAGCCGGGAGCCGGGCTCACGGTCTCACGGAGAAGAGTTGGAACGTTAGCATGGCAGCCCATTAGTGCTAACGTCCCCACGCTTCTCCGCCAGGCTCAGTGAGTCGGAGCCAAGAAGCGTGGGGACGTTAGCATTAGCACTAGTCGGCTGCCATGCTAACGTTTCAACTCTTCTCTGTGAGCCTGGCGGGCTCATGGGCTCATGGAGAAGAGAGGAATGTTAGCGTTAGCTCCGAGAGTTAGCACTAGAGCTACTACAGCTACTGGAGTAGCTTGCAGCTATGGAGCGCTTCTACCAGCTCTTCTAGTCACTGAGCCTCGCCTCCATTTCAGCAAATATATTACATTTATTACAGGTACCATCATCACTGAAGTAGGCAGGGGAGTAGCTAAACACAGCCGCAAGGCTGCCCGCCGGGCTACATTTTACAATGCTAATTGCAAATATTAGCTGGGCTGCCAGGCTACTCACCTAACACAACCGAAACGACTGACCCATTGCTGGGACCGAGCCGCTAATAACTCAAGCTCTGGACATTAACCCATGCTACGATTGTAACATTAAATTCACATGAACGCGCAGCCGGACCAGCTTGTAAACAATGGGTTGGAGATCAACACAGAGAGAGGGTGTGTGAGGTCATGCTATACTCCAGATGAAATTACACCTCTAGCTCTTCACATAGCAATTTTTTAATTCCTTCAATCTACAAATGATGAATTTCGCTTATTGCTCCTTTAAAACGTAAGTGAACGGGCATACTTCAAGTGCAAAGTTAGTCCACTAAACAAACTTTTTTTCCACAAAGACCGCCTCATATCGTTCGGATAAATGTCAGAGAACATACAGAAAACGACATGTAAATGTGTTGTCTTATCTTACCGGTGTGGTGCCATGTTTGTTAACCATTTAGCTCTGCTTTCCAAAGCGTGGCCGAAATATCGCGAGAACAAGCAGTGATCTCATACCGTGCCTGAAATCATTTATATGAATTCTCCCTCCCCTTTGAACGCATTAAATTGGATATGGAGCGATGGAATGGTCTCCTAATCTCCTGGCTGGGTCATGTTTCTTTCTTGAAAATGAACATCCTTCCCAGGTTATTATATCCAATTCAGATGATCCCAGTTCTCTTTTCACATTAAACTATCAATAATTTGAACATATTGTATTTTCAGACTGTTCTGGAATGATTTTCCTCTCCCAAAATTTGTCACTACCGAAACATATAGTATTATATTATACAGAAAAATATATATCAACCTGTTATGCTTGTTCCTTCCCTTGTCTAAAGATTTAAATTTTTACAAATTTTGACTGAAGGTTTTCACAATTAAATCTATAAAAATTAATATTTTAACAAATTTCGAAGTTCAAATTATAGAATTCTTCAAAATCTAAATGCAGTCTTTCTTTGTAAAATGCATAACGCTGATCAGATTGATTTCAGAGTTAATAATTGATGAAACAGAACATAAATGTAACTGATTAGCATCATAATACTTTAGTTGATAACTCAATATACTTTATTTTTTACAAAACACAGTGTTTCGGTAGTGACTGTCCTGTTTCGATAGTGACCATTATTCTGTTTGTAAGGTTGCATCATATTTCCTCAAATGTATGCCTTATGGTGGGAATTACAAATTCAAAGACAATGTTTTGTGGTCAATAAAACAAACACAGAGCAGAGTAGAGCAGAATAGAGAAGAGTATAGAGTAGAGTAGAGTAGACCAGAGAAGAGCAGAGTAAAGAAGAGTAGAGCAAAGCAGAGCAGAATAGAGCAGAGCAGAGTAGAGCAGATTATAGAGTAGAGCAGAGCATAGTAGAATAGAGCAGAGTATAGTAGAGTAGAGCAGAGAAGACCAAAGTAGAGCAGATTAGAACAGAGCAGAGTAGAGCAGAATAGAGAAGAACAGAGCAGAGTAGAGCAGAATAGAGAAGAGTATAGAGTAGAGTAGAGTAGACCCGAGAAGAGCAGAGTAAAGAAGAGTAGAGCAAAGCAGAGCAGAACAGAGTAGAGCAGAGTAGAGCATAGTAGAGTAGATTATAGAGCAGAGTCGAGCAGATTATAGAGCAGAGCATAGTAGAGTAGAGTAGAGCAGATTATAGAATAGAGCAGAGTATAGTAGAGTAGAGCAGAGCAGAATAGAGTAGAGTAGAGCAGAGCAGAGTAGACCAGAGTAGAGTAGAGCAGAGTCGAGCAGATTATAGAGCAGAGCATAGTAGAGTAGAGTAGAGCAGATTATAGAATAAAGCAGAGTATAGTAGAGTAGAGCAGAGCATAGTAGAGTAGAGTAGAGCAGAGTAGAGTAGAGAAGAGTACACTAGAGCAGAGTAGAGCAGAGTATAGTAGAGTAGAGCAGAGTAGTGCAAAGTAGAGCAGAGTAGAACGGAGCAGAGTAGAGCAGAATAGAGTAGAGCAGAGTAGAGTAGAGTAGAACAGAGCAGAGCAGAGTAGAGCAGAGTAGAGCAGAGTAGAGTAGAGCAGAGTAGAACAGAGCAGAGTAGAGCAGAGTATAGTAGAGTAGAGCAGAGTCAAGCAAAGTAGAGCAGATTAGAGCAGAGTACAGTAGAGTAGAGCAGAACAGAGCAGAGTAGAGTAGAATAGAGTAAAGCAGAGTAGAGTAGAGAAGAGTATAGTATAGAGTAAAGCAGAGTGGAATAGACCAGGGTAGAGTAGAGCACAGTAGAGCAGAGCAGAGGAGAGCAAGCCTTTAGACCACAAAATTATAGGGTTTAACTACTGACCATTCCATTTTGTCACTACCGAAATGATCATGTCACTACCGAAACTTTACCATAGGTTTCAGTAGTGACTGTTTCAGTAGTGACATTCCTAGCTATTTTTCAGGATAACTAAATAATGCTAGCAGTCACATGGCTAACAAGCACATGTTTGAAGAGTTGTTCACACAGAAAAACATAATATTTTGCATAAACCCCCCAAATTTTTACATAATTGAAGAGAACATGTGTTCGGTAGTGACAGTTTTAAAAGTTACACACTGATTTTCAGACTTTGGAAAACATTTATTTAAAAAATAATGGGAGTCAGTGACTTACCATGCAGCCATGTGGGACGGGGGTGCAGTACTACCCCCTTCTCAGAAATTCAGGGGTGTGGCTAAAATCCAGACTCAACCAGTGCATTAAAACTCTTGTGTTTCGGTAGTGACATGAAAACAAGGGACACTATTTTTTTTTTTTAGCATAGTTTCTTAATTTAAAAATGAATCCCACAATACATCGAAATCTTTCAACTTCTGTTTAAACTTAATCACAAAGATGTTTTAAATTACACTTTTGAAAAAAATATGAAAAAGTAAGTGTTATTTACATGAATTGGATTTTAGAGGTCAGGTTTGGGGACAGCTACTTCCCAATACAAAGTACCCTATAAATGGTGATTTTGTATATATTTAGCTTATCACTTTTTCATTTAATGTCCTGGGTTTACATAGGTCATAACATAATCTTTGTAAATATCGATGTCTGAATACTCCATTTTATAATTTTTGTTGTTTTTTTGTTAAGGGACAGCACTTTGCACAAAACAGTGGAATGGCCAGCCTCCTGGTGCACAGTCCAAGCCTCTGCGCACCCTTCAGAAACTGAGAGATGAGGCTGCAGTCACCATCTGCAAGCCTATAATCCCCTGCATGAGCAGCCTTGATAGATGCCACCATGCCTCTAATGGTAGAGGGTGATTTCCCCACCTCAAGCAGCCCCTGCAGGTACCAGAGCACCTCTGGGGCTGCACATGTCAGTGCATAGATCCGGCTAGTTGTGCACCATGATGCAAAGAGCTCCCAGCAGTAAGAGTATGCAGCCCTTGTCAATGGTACCTGAGCACTCTGCCTGGTCTGAACTACTGACTGCGCAAGTCCCAAGAATGGCAGACCAGCCCTCTCAAAGAGGTAGGCACTGCTCTGCTGAAGCGGTGCCAGATCTCCTCGACCACTCCTGGGTGTAGCCTCCAGTCCGCTGGACTTGGGCCCCCCCTGGAGAGTAGGTCTTCCCCCAGTTTACTGATCACATGCATGGCCCTGACGGACAGGAACCGTGTCTATGCCCAGGTCCACAGCCTGTGTCCTATTCTGTAGAGGTTTGGGGTGCCAAGCCCCCCCTTGCCTGTTGACATATGCTGCTGCCACTGTGCTGTTGGTTCTTACTAGCATGAGACAGCCTTGCAGCCTCGGGAGAAAATGCTGGAGCGCCAGGTGAATAGCTCTCAGTTCTAGAGCATTGATATGCTGGCCCTTCCAGTGGGCGCTCCAGACCCCACTGGTGCCCCTGCCCCCGTGGAGTCACGAGGGCAGGGGCACCAGTGGGGGATGCATCCATAGAGAGCACCTGGCAATGCAGTACAGGACCAAGCATACTTCCCCTCAAGATGTTGTCTGGGTCCTGCCACCACCTGAGGTCCGCATAAGGCTGCTCGGTGACGAGCACCACTGCCTGCAGCTGTCTCTGTGGACAGAGCCCCAGGCTGAAGAGATGCCTCTGGACTGGACGCATGTGTAAAAGAGCCAATGGCACTACTTGTACCGAGGCTGCCATACGACGCAAGAGGAGGAGGCACAGCCACCACTTGGCCCTATCACCCAGCTGAAATAAGAGAGGCAGGTCCTGATTGAAACCTACCTCTCCTGTGACGGCATCACCAACTCAGCTCTGGCATCCAGCCACATGACTAGAAACTGGGTGGCCTGTGCAGGTTGGAGACTACACTTTTTCCCGTGAATGTGATCCAACAGCACAGACACATGATGGCAGCAGTGCTCCTCTGTCTGTGCACATATTAGCCAGTTGTAATTCAGTATCCTGAGACCCTGCTGCCGCAGAGGCCCCAAGACCGCATCCATGCACCTGATGAAGGTGTGGGTGCCAGCGAGATGCCAGAAAGGAGGACACAGAACTCACAGGTTTGCAGAAACCTCCTGCACCCCTCCCAGAATGGAATTTGAAAATAGACATCCTTGAGGTTGACGGTCGCAAACCAGTCACCTACCCGGACAGCTTGCTTGACCCTAGGCACGATCAACATTCTGCACCTCAGTGGCATGACGAATTTATTTAGCCCAGTGAGGTCTAAGACAGTCCTAACAAGAAAATACCGGGAATAAGACCTTGCCCTCAGGTCTTTTTCCTATACTTGCCTGATAGTTGACTTTGCAGTGAGAGTGAAGATCCCCCAGGAGGAGACAGGTTGGACACAGGTTGTAGTTTGGCTATTAGATCAGTACTACACTCCTGCTCCAGCTGGCCAAGCAGATGGTGCTGGTACAGGGACAGAATGGCACCTGTGTTTGCCAGCTGTGTCTGGACTGCCATGGCTCCATGCATTTTTCCCAACAAGCCATCCATTACCTTGCAGTTTCTACTCAGGCAGTTTGCCTTGCCCAAGAGCCACCAAGGCAGCCAAGGCCTCATCCATCCACCTCATCCAGGTTATTCACTGAGCGCTGATCCTTTATCTAGAGCACAAATTTCTTGTGTTTATCTGAACTTAGAACTAGCCCAGCTAGTGACTGCTGTGAATAGGGCAGCTGACAACAAGGGAAAGACCATGTGACCGCTTGGAAAGACAGCTGACAGGAGAGAAAAGACCCCAAAGGTGCAGGCATGGGCTAGCAACCCATGGCAGCAGTGGTGAGGCCTAGCAACCTTGCTACAACCAAAATTAGCTACAGCCAAAATAGGGAAAATACACCAAGAGTCAGCGAGAGCAGGGGTGGAAGATGACTCACAGGTCGATTACATGGAAACAGACATTGGAACGGACACGACTATGCATTGGATCTGTGACTCAGTGAAGGATGGGGGCACAGACCTATCCACCAGGGCTACAATTAGCACCACTCAGGGCAAGGCGAGCGCATCTGTAGTGGACATAAGTAGCACAATCGAGAACAAGATGCTTCAGGTTTGTCCTTGTGGCTGTCAGAAAGTAACATCAATAAAAGGCCTCAGAACTCATCAGGGAAAGAAGTGTTTGGCAAAGAAAGGGCAGAGTAGCTGCATTGATCAGTATTTCTTAAGAAGTCAGTTGGATGAAGTCCAGCAACAGGTAGAAAACCACAGTTTGCAGGATATTAGTAACACTGCCACTGAGGAGGAGGAGGAGGTAGTAAGAGGGGATGCAGGTGACACTGAGATTAGCAGGCCAGTCAGAGAGAGAACAATGGAGCAAAAGGTTAGAGTTAGATGGCCTAGGGCAAATGACAGTAAAGAATGGGAGATAGTTAATAGAGATTAGTCAGTAATCTTAAGCAGGCTTAGAGGAATGCAATAGTAAAGTTAGAAAAGATGGGAGATATAATTCACTCATATGGTGCAGATAGGTTTGGGGTGTATGAGAGAAAGAGGAGTGAGAGGGTACAGTCAGGTAAACCTAGGCGGCAAAGAGAAATAGAGAAGTTAGTTAAGGAAAGGAGACAGTTAAGAAAGCAGTGGAAAAAGGCTACAGAAGAAGAAAGGGAGGGAATTAATGTGTTGCAAGAGGTGTTGAGAAGCAGCCTAGCAGCTTTTAGTAGGAGATGCAGAGCATCTCAAGAAAAAGAGGAGGAAGAAGGAATATGCAAGGACAGCTTTTTTCAGGGACCCTTTTAAGTTTGTTAAAGGATTGTTAAGCCAGGAAAAGGGAGGGCAAGGTTAGGAGTTGAAGAATATTTGAGAAATACATATTCAGATTTAGAGAAGATGCATCTTCCACCAGTTAGGGCTTACATGGATGACATGACACTGGCGACCACAACAATGCCATGTACAAAGAGGCTACTAGAGAAGGTAAATAAGAACCTCAAGTGGGCCAGCATCAAGATCAAGCCTAGTAAGTCTAGAAGCATCTCAATACATAGAGGGAAGTTAAGTGATAGGAAGTTTGTCATAGATGATGAGGAAATCCCAACAATTAGGGAAAAGTCAGTAAAGAGCTTAGGTAGGTGGTACAATGTGGAGTTGAATGATGAGGAACAGGTGGTGAAATTTAGAAAAGATGTGGCTGAAGGATTGGATAGAATAGATAAATCAGAACTCCCAGGAAAGTTGAGGTTGTGGTGTTTGCAGTTTGGGCTATATCCTAGGTTAATGTGGCCACTGTCAATTTATGAAATTTCAATATCCGTTGTGGAGAGAATTGAAAGGTTGGTTCGCTCCTGTGTTAGGAAGTGGTTGGGCACTCCTAGGTGTCTAAGTAGTGTTGCATTGTATGGAAAAGGGATACTTCAGCTGGCAATATCTAGTTTAACAGAGGAATTTAAATGTACCAAGGTCAGCACAGAGCTGTTGTTATCTGGGAGTAAGGACGTGGTAGTAAGGAGTGTGGTTCCAAATCCAACCAAGGGGAGGAAATGAAAACCAAGATCGGCAGTTCAGGAGGCAGAGGCAGCTCTTAGGAATGCAGAGATTGTAGGTAATGTTCAGTTTTGCCATGGAGGCCTGGGGCTTGGCTCAGGCAAACCGGTATGGAATAAAGCAGGTCCCAAAGATAAAAGAAAGCTGGTTGTGGAACAGATACGTCGACAGGAGGAGATATTAAGGGGTGCAAAGGTAGTGGCCCAGGCTAAGCAGGGACAGTGGTTGAATTGGGAAAGTGTAGAGAAGAGGAAACTTAGTTGGAGGAACCTGTGGAATATGGAGGAGAATCATATTAGATTCCTGGTAGGGGCTACATATGATGTGTTACCAACCCCCTAGAACCTAAAACTGTGGGTAAATGGGGACCCATCATGCCCATTGTGTTCAGGTACCGCAACCATAAGGCATATTTTGTCAGGTTGTAAAGTTAGCTTGTCACACGGCCGGTATCTATGATGACATAACCGGGTGTTGAAACGTTTAGCTGCAGGCATCGAAGGGAAATGAATTCAGAAGGTTTTAAGGATGGGAGTTTAGCAATTCAGTTTGTCCGTGAGGGGGAGAAATACAGAAGTGATAAGTTAGTAAGGAGGCAAGGGTGTGGCCACCTAGAAGGTGCTTATGATTGGGACATGCAAGTAGATTTAGGGGGAAAGCGTGTTGTTCCCCAGGAAATAGTTTGTACCAATCAGAGGCCTGACATAGTGTTGTGGTCAGTGAGTCAAGGATAGTTTATTTGATTGAGCTGACAGTTCCTTGGGAAGACTCAGTGGAAGAAGCCTATGAAAGAAAAAAGCTTAGGTATGTAGACTTAGGAGCAGAGGCTGAGCAGCGAGGGTGGAAAACTAGGATTTGTCCAGTAGAAGGTGTAGGGGATTCATAGCCATATCAGCTGTCTCGCTCCTGGGGGAACTCAGAGTGTGGGGACAGAGTTTGAGGAAATGTCAGATGAAGCAGCTAGATCTAGTCAGTGGATTTGGATGAGGAGGAATAATGTCAGTTGGGGGCCATTAGGGGGACCAACTAGGTAGGGTATATAACTCCTTGAGATCAGGTGGAGAGATCCACCAATCAGTCCTCTCAGGAGAAAATCCAAGAAGAGGAAGGTTAAGTGTGGGAGTGGCCTATTTGGATCCCTTTTGTTTGAGACCATGTTGCAAGGTGAGTGTGTTTTCTGATTCTGTGAGTTAATCTTTTCTATCTCCCTTAACTTTAGCTTATATTTGAGTTATGATATGTAGTGTGTGAAATAGGGTATGGTGAATGTGCTAGAAAGGTAGTATCGGGATGGTCACTACCTGGAGCTCACATAAACGGAGCCTGGTTTGTTGAAGGTGGCAGTGCTGTTTGTGCTGAGAAAGCCTGTGAGTTTATCTTCTTTATCTCCCTTAACTTTAGCTTCATATTGGAGTTATGATATGTAGCATGTGAAATAGGGTATGGCGAATGTACTAGGAAAGGTAGTATCGGCATGGTCACTACCTGGAGCTTGCATAGACGGAGCCTGGGTTTGTTGAAGGTGGCAGTGGCTGAGAAAGCCATGTGTAATGTAAGGTCAAGGAGGTTGTTGGGTTGGTGCGGGGAGCAATGATAGCTGGCATTAGGGGAGTGTCTCTAGGGCGCCAGAGATCACTGTCTAGCCTCCTGGAGGTGTCGTGGGACCAACTAGAAGAAACACTGGAGAAAGGAGGTTCCCACCTGATGACCCCAAAGACGTGTCAGTTATCACTGCTCATTGGTCTGTATAGTTAAGTCTTGCCATAATAGCTTATCATAGGGCTTAGGAGGTTATTCACTGAGCACTGATCCTTTATCTAGAGCACAAATTTCTTGTGTTTATTTGAACATGGAGGTGCAATGGCCCACAGCCTATCCTCCTCTGATTGTCAACCGCAGCCATACAACAACAGAGCCCCGACCAGCGTGCCCCTGCTGTCAGTGTTGTAAACCGACTCCTGACCAACTCCTCAAAATCAGAAAGGAGAGGCTCAAGGAACTGTGTGGGTCACCCCCGTTTCATCATCAAAACGGGAAGGGGCGGGACCCTGACCAGCTGGCAGATCAAGCCCCAGAGCCAAAGCAGCCCAGCCAATAATTTCCTGAAGGAGAGGTGACTGCTGGTCATTCTCCTGTACAGGCACCTGCTGCCCCTCTGAGGCCAACTCATCATTCTGTAAGGGCTCAAGGCCAAGAATGTCTATCTTCTCCTCTGACCCAGGGGAGGAGGGGATCCTATCCAACCCAGCAGAGGGCCCAGGAGTAGGGAAGTTCCTATGTGACACAGTCTCCTCACCCCCTACTGAAACTGTAATAATGGACGCGGGGGAGCACCCTGATGGGCCCCCGTCCCCCACTACCAGACCCGCCAACCTAGAGCGCTTAGCTGGCTGCGGGCCCTGAGAAGGGGCTGGTGGACGTCTGCCAAATGAATGGCAACGGGCTTCCCTTTGCCTAGCAGACATACAGAAGCAGTTCATGCATGAAGCTGGATTATCACAAGCAGCACTGTATGCTCAATTCCCAAACATAACACACAGTAGTCATGTTTCTTTTTTCTTTTCTTTTTTTTCCCTATCATTACAACCTACACAAGAAGGGCCCTGCTGCCTTGCCATCGTCTCTCTTTCTCCTTTTTTTCCCCTTTTTTTTGGAGAGTGATGTCACTGTAGTGCTGCTAACTTTAATTAGTTTCCTTGAGCCAACAGATGTGAGTGTGGCCACAGTATGGATTATTTTCTTGGACACCGGGCAGCCGGACACTTCTACTGAGAGATTTGAGATTCTGTGTTTTAATGAGGAAATGGGAAGCCTCCGCAGTTGCGACCCGGAAAACCAGCTACACTTTGCGGTGGCTAACTCTGGAGGTAAGCAGCTCGCTGCCCCCCAACTCTATCGGGTTTGAGCAAGCAACTAAACCCCTCGAGGAATGTTGTGAACAGTCCCCTGATTCTGTCAGGTTTGAGTCCGTAACAACCTCCTAGAGGGATGCAGCCCGCTGCCCCCCAACTGAGTCAGGCTCGAGCGACCTGCTATGCCTCCACTGTGCGTAAACAGACAGCTGCAATACATGGATATGGCACCCCTCAACTGTTTCACTCCATATTGGCAAGAAGGAGAAACGGTGTTTAGCTATCGTCTAAGTTTGAAAACTCCATGCTTTAAGCTACTCTGATGTCTGAGATGTCAAAGACTCATATCAAGCTGCTGTTTCAATTGCAAGCATAATGGTGATGCCCCTTTGATAATAATGAATAAAGAACTGTGGGGGTGTTGGTGGCTTAGTGTATAGAGCAGGCGCCCCATGTACAAGGCTGTTGCCACAGCGGCCCAGGTTTGACTTCAGCCTGTGGCCATTTGCTGCATGTCATTACCCCTCTCTCTCCACCCCCTTCACGCTTAACTGTCCTATCTTTAAAGGCAAAAATGCCCAAAAAATATCTTAAAAAAAGAAAAAAAAGAAAAAAAAAAGAATTGTGTTCAGTGCAATTACTCACTTGCGCTATTTACTGTTTTGACTTGACATAGCTGGAAAAGTGCAGTTGTAACAAATAGTGAACTGAAACTAAATGGAATGCTGTCATAATTAATGTTATTAATTATGCCTTTGACCTTTGTCATCACTTTACCATTATATGCTATTTTCTGAAGTTTTGTCATAATTAGCATATGGCCTCTCGAGTTATTTTAAAAAACATGTTTTGTGAGATCACAATAGCCTTGACCTTCAACCACCAAATTCTAATGAGTTCATTTTTAAGTCCAAGTAGTCATTTGTGCCAAATTTGAGGAAACTCCCTCAACTTGTTCTTGAGATATTGGCCTCCGAGGCGGAGGCGCAGCGCACCTGCACTTTGCCAACTGGGTGTGGCCAGGCGGATTTTGCAAGTTTGGCACACTGTGCGCGCTGGCGCAGCTACTCCTCTTTCCTACCTCCTACCTGCGCAAGTTGGAAAGAGGGAGGAGAGAAGGCGTGGAGTGGGTTTTACACAGCCTATTCACATCACACCAATCAAATGAGCCGCGCGAAGGTGTAATGAGAGTTTACTAAATTCGCCATGGCAGAAGAGAGCAGCAGCATCACAGCCAAACTTCTCCCAGGAGGAAACTGATGTTTTGGTCCGGGAGGTCCAAGCTCGCAGTGTCCGAATATATGGAACTGCGAACAGACCTCCACGGGCTGATGATGCAAAGGTAGCCTGGGAGGAGGTCACCACAATTGTAAATCAATGTTGCCCGGATTCACTGAGAACCATTGCCCAGTGCAAAAAACGGTTCAATGATGTTAGAAGAAGGGCCAAACAAAAGCTCTCTGAGCACAGGAGACAGACGGGGGCGGCTCCGCAGCCCGTGCGCAGCCAGACCAGATGGGCCCGGGTGCAGCCACGGGACCAGCCCTTCCTGGACCTTCAGGTGGTGGGGGTTCAGGATGCTGCAGAGGGAGCTGGGCTCTCTAACCTCCTGGGTCGAGGGGTTAGAGGCCCAGCTCTAAGGAATTGAAGGCCAGCTCCGGGCATGAGTGACAGGCTACTCCCACTGGCGTCGATAGACGGACGGATCCTGGTGGCCATTAAGGCCACGCACACGTGGAGGTGTTGCTAACCAGAGGAGAGGAAGAAGAGTAAGGGGTGGGGGGGGGGGGTCAATAAATAAAATAAATTGAACGTTGAAAAATTTTGTCACCATAAATGTGTGAATGGATGTTCAGGGAAAGACTCACATTTAAGGACAGAGCTGTGCAGCCAGGTGGTCTCTCCTCTCCTGTGCGCCCTGATGCTCTTCCTGCTGATTCGGCACATGCAGTTCGGCCTCTCTCTGCGTAAGTCCTCCTCCTCCTCCTCCTCCTCCTCCTTGCAATAATGTACTCCATCTTTGTAGATCACGTTAAGCAAGAACATTTTAACATTTGTATAGGCAATCACATGAAGCATGTAAACTCTTAAGACACTGAATATAACTTACAATCTGTTGACAGCATTTCTCTCGTCTCTCTTTCTCTCTCACAGTCTCACTCTGTTTCTTTTCTTTTGACTTTTCTAAGATGACAGATGCTGAATATATACTCCCTATCTGATGCTGTGGCTGTTTGTGGTTGGCTGAGAGGGATGTGAACTCATTAGTTTGCAGCTGTGTTAATCAAATCAGGTTGGGTTTCCATTACACGTGCCAAACGTGCCAAACGGTGCCAATCCCCTTTGATCTGACATCAGATGTGACAGGACAGTCGATATAGAGATACATTTATGTGCTGATTGCAGATAGTTGCATTGAATAGTGGTTTTTTGTGGATATTTATTGCATTGTTAATGTGTCTGACATTCTGGAAACCTGCCTGTGAAGTTTTGGTGACGTGTGCACACTGTCCGCCGGCCACACCCATCTCAACCACCCTGCGCTGCGCCGGGAAACTAGAGGCCAATGTGTTCACAAGGATGGAACAGATGAACAGACAGGCAACCGTAAACATAATGCTTCCAACGTGGAGGCATAGAAATTCTATGATGTAGGCATGGATGCTTCAAGTCACCTCTCTGTTAGCTCCGCTAAATTTGTGCTACATTTAGGCTCTTTTGTCTATTTTGCAAGTCTTGATGGTGCTTTTTGTGGTTGGCTTTGGACAGTGGATGCATATGGCTGCGAGTCATTCATCGGGATGAGTAAATCAACTCACCAGTCTGTAAACTCTCTGACTTCTAGCTAGCGTGTTTTCAAATGTAAACATCAAGGAAAGATGAAGAAGAAATGGACACCAGCTGAGGTGGCATTCAACTAGCATCTTGTACAGGAAATAAACTGGACAACCTCTGTGCTACATCAGTTTACAACTCGATATCAGGAACTGCAATATCCTTTGATGCACGGAAACTTGACTAAATCCTGGACAGCTATTCAGCCATAATACAGCAAAGGAATCTGGCAAGAGAAGGAGAAGAGGCATGTGCTTTAATGTGAGTAAAGACTGGTGTGACAGTGGGAATGTGTGGTGCTGTCCTGTTCCTGCTGTGGGTCACTGCTATACACTGTTCAGGTATGGCTGTATCGTTGAAGCCAGGAGGTGTGGACAGCTACATCATTCCACAACCAGAAGCGATGAATTACCAGAACCATTTGGAAACATGGACAATTATAAAGCAGCAGCCAACAATGTAAGAAGACATAAAAAAGGATTAAATTGCAGTGCACAAGTTAAAGGAGCTGAAGGGATCACATTTCACTGGAGCTGTACATTGTAAAATTCCATGTGACAAATAAAGAAATTGACTGATAAAACCACACCAAAGCATGATGACATTCTGTAGCCACTTGTTAGCAACTGCCTTTTTAAGACGCAAAAAAAGTTCAAAATTCACATGTGGGGTATTAACTGATGTATTTTATGTCATAGAACAAAACATGAAAATTACTGAAGCTTGTGTTTATTTTCTTTCTCTCATCTAATGAAACACCCATTAAAAAACCTGTTAACTTCAAGACGAGAGAACCTGAAGCTCAAAAATGTTGCTCAAAATGCTCAAAAGTGCGGTTTGTGTTGCCACATGTCTCATCATGGACAATAAATTAAGGCTTGCTTGCCAAGTTGCACCTGCTGTGCAACCAACAGTAACCTTGACTCCTCTGTCCTCATACATTAGTTTTTTCCCCATTCAACCCACTTTGAGACTCTGTTTCCACTTTCCTCACTCACCCCACCCACCCCACTATTTATCCCCCTGTCTCTCCCCCCACGTTCATCTCTCCTTCCATCCCTCCCTCTATGTTCCTGCACCTTTTTATCTCTCCTTCCCCTCCCTCCCTCATCTCTCCTTTGCCCCCCTCTAATTTAATGAAGTCTGCTCTTGTGTAATCTTCCTGCGATAGGGCCCTCTCACCTCCCCTCTCTGACTCAGGTGTGTCTTCCAACAGAGAGCCATTGTTCTCTGGATCCTCCGCTGAAGCCTGCCTGGCACAAGCACACACCTGCAACCAACAATGATACCTTTATTCACCTTACACACACATAAACACACACATGCACACACATGAATTCTCACACGACACGCTGACATGCAGAGGAACGAGCTCTCTCTAACTCATCTGAAACACAGTTTGAAATCACCTCTCGTTATCTGTGCTGGAAGAATGAAAAAAGAAAAAATAGCTTGGTGAGGGAGGAAAAGGAGGGAGTGAGGGGAGGAAAATGGCACAGATAACATGGCCAAGTTGTTTGCACAAGCTGGTGTTATATTTGATTACATTGGACAGAGGATCAGCTAGGTTGTTGCACACAGAAGGTAGGAGGAGCAGTGGTGCACTCTGGTACAACCAGCTATTACACCACTGGCGACTCACGGTTAATGTTTGGTATGTATCAGTGACAGAGACATAACTCTATTTGCATTCCTTGGCTCATAGTTCGGCTCCACATGCTCTGAGGTGACATGTCAAAAAATCAAAGATGATCTCCCACTGCAAAAAAGCAAGACGGGGACTTCCAATACACCTGCTGCAGTTTATGTTTAAGGAAATGGCCAACTAATCCCTTTTTTTTCCTGTGTCTGCCATTGAAACCTGAAGTCAATGTGTACCTCAGGGCAGAAAGGGGGGAAAGGACAATAACAACAGGGGCAGAAGGGAAAGAAAAGACACGACAGAATGAAGGAAAAAGCAAAGGTGTGTGTGTGTGTGTGTGTGTGTGTGTGTGTGTGTGGCGGGGGGTGGGGGGGTGGGGGGGGTGGAAGGACAAGCCAGAGGAGCTCTGACAAGATAAAGGGGAAAAAATGGGGAACAGAAGAAGACAAAGGAGAGCAAAGGAAGGGGCTCTGTTTCTTGTTGCTGAGATGTCACATCGGCATCACCTGTTAGTGGGTGCAGGCCTGCAGGCAGGTTTTTCAAGGTCTCAGATATCAGCGTGTGTGTGTGTGTGTGTGTGTGTGCATGTGTATGAGAAACATGGAGTTAGCGCTTATTGTGATAGAGTTTCACCTTAACGTGTACAGTAAACACACCGTCTTGCCCGAGGATGACATGCAGACACCAGGTAAAATCTCTCCACCCATCCCTGATCTTCACATCTTTACAATAACGGACTCAAAGGTGCGGCAAGAAAACCTCCCATACCACTGTTACATTTGTACACAGTGTGTGGCACAGTGTGACTACAGTACACAGGAGCATTATCGTTTTGTGTATGAGGAAATGACTGGGGTTAAATTAGGAGATCCACTTGTCGCTTCAAACCAAAAGAAGTTCACAACCTCAGCTTTCCAGTTCCAGTTCTTTGCCTGAACTCCAATTTGCAGTGGGAACACTGTTAAGTATTTTGAGAATAATCTAAGTGGGTTATATGCCTGTCTGACGTTGGAACATGGGGAAAAGGGGTGGGATATGAGTGAAGAGGAGGTGTATGGGTGGGGTGGGGTGGGGGGGGGGTATAGGAGGCCTTTTGTAATTTTACATGTGACAGGAGCGAAGCGAGGGATGGAAATAGAACAATGGCAGAAATGCTGAGCTTCTGAGGAGGGCCTCAAAGACTTCCAACTCAGAAGCTGATAAAAGCCCTTCTACTTCATATCCCAGCACCCCCTCTTCTGTCTCTCAGACATATACACACACACATACACACACACATCCATACACGCAGCTCTCTGAAGAGAATATCTTCAAGCTTTGTGCGCGTGCAGCTGAGCGACAGATCGCCAGGGTGTGACAACGATGATGGTTTCAAGCTGAGGAGACGTCTTGAAACAGAGTCATGGCAGTGTCACATCCTGATCGTGGTGTGATAAAAGTAGAGTAAACATGGTAAACATGCCAGGAAATTTTGGTCAAAACTCTGAAAGTGAGCAATACAATAGGAGGATGCGAGTGTCTGAAAAGTGAAGCAGTCTCTATCCACAGTTGGGCTGACAGTGGACTAACTGTACACTGTCTCCAAGGCGCAACTTGTGGGTAAGTGGGATTCCTTTGGAGTGGAACGTGAGGCGAAACAAAAACGTCTGTAATTAATACAGAAGAATAAAGTGGCAAGATAAAAAAGACCCCTCTCACATCTCTTTTTTTAATGCACATAAATCTATAAAAGGTAAAAAAAAACTGATGAAAAGCCCTTTTTTTCATAAATTTAGTAGAATTTTGTCCTGAACTGCAGACATTTACTACTTGCCAAACAAAATCAAAAACATACCTTTATACACCACACAAGGGTTATGTGGTAACACACAACTAGACAGTAAGTTGACATTAAAATAGTTTTTGGAAAAATAAGGGTGTGGTGAAAGGTTGTGTACACATTTGTCTCTGGCTCTTCTGCAACTTTGTGTGTATGTTTTTTTCTCTTTTCTTGGGACCAATACAGTACTTTTTGGTATCATTAGCTTAAGCACAGCTTTTATTTTAGCATCCCAATTCATGCAAAAGCCAGCTGAAAATGTGTTCTAAGTTTTGACATTTATTTTTGTATTATTTCTGTAGTTTAAACATTTTTGCATCCCAACTCGTCACATATTGCTGCGTTGTCAGTGCTCCTGCACCTGCTGTTGACATTCTGGGAGTGCATGACCAACACCAGGATGGTGTTTGGCTCTACATTCATAAGGGAAGTGAACAGTGGGCGTCCGGGTGAAAGTCTGGAGTTTGCTGGCACCTTGTTGCCTGGCTGTGTTTCCCCCCCGACCGCCTATTATGCCAACGTGAAGGGATGACTTTTTTTGTCTGGCTGTATCTGGCAGAATTGATTAGGTGGGCTTCATCACTGACCCAACTTATGTACAACTTCAGCTACACAAGATTTGGAGAGGTCCACATCTCCTGGACATCCCTGCAGTCAAAATGCTGCAATAAAGAGCTGCCTGCAGTGATATGATGCTGCTATCTAGAATTAGCTGGACAGGTCTACACTGGAATAAACCAGTCTATAGGCTTTTAAAGATGAGATGTGATTGGGATGCAAGAACCCAGCAAACACTGAGACGTTACATGACTGACATTTTGAATGTCCAATCTCGTTTTGGTTCAAAAACAGTTTCTCCCTGAGAATCTTAGTAATATCAAATTTGACCAAATAATAAACTAACAGTGACCCACACAGGACTAGAATCCTAGTCTCCTTGGTGAAAGCCCATTCATCCACCATGACTTTTGATCCATATGGACTTTGTTGCACTTGATAATATGCCACATGACTTTCTGGCAAAAAGCCCTGAAGGGCTGTTTCTCCTATGTGGGATAAAGACTTATGGCTCTTACAAATTCCACAGGCCTAAAACAATGAGACAGAAATATAATTAACATGTATGGACATAAATGGCATAAGCATCTCTTCTATATTTAAAAAAATGGGTATAGAACAATAGTAGTCTTTGGACCTAGAGTAGACATCTGATCACACCCATTTTACAACCAAACAAAAAACTGTCAATAAAATATTGTATTTAAAAAAAAAAAAGATACACACATTTGCTTTTTTCAAAGTAATAATATGATTAATATTTCCTGGTTTGTAAGAGAGCATCTCAATGGATGGACATGGAAAGCACTTTATTAGTAGACTGTACATAGTTTTTATTATTTTTTATTGTTGGTTTTGAGTATACTGTCTATACTCAGGACTCCCTGGGAAGCAATACTGATACTGAGTGGATCCTGAACTACAGTTCAGGGGTATTTACAGAGAGTTTAGCCACTATAACTGTACACAGCTCTCTTCACAGTGTCAGTGGCATGGTGACAATCCACTATTATTCAAAAAATGACAATATTCTGAACTTGATGTGTGTCAAGTAAACAGCATGTTCGGTTAGTTATTCCAAATTAGGCCTTTTCCAAATGTAACATTTTCCAAATACGACATGTGGAATATGCTGTTATTATTCAGGTTGAAATATTATTATTTGAGCATATACACAGTGCACTCAGAATACATGTCTCAATTCAGGTTTTTACTGCAGTTTGCGACAAACTGCCTCTTGTCTGTTTACGGTGAGCTCTGTGTGTCATGGATACAACTCAGTTTGAAAGACTGACTATAAGACTACATGCCTGAAAGAAAAACCCACATTCCTGTTTGGAAGGAGAAACATACCTACCTTTTAACATTTTAAAAGACTTGGATATCAACAGGTTTTTGGACATGCGCAAATATCACAACACCAACCTTCTGATGAGGGTGACTGAAGGAATGGAAGAGGGAGGGAGTCCGAAAAAGTCTGTCATCAATGGAAAGCTCTGAAAAATCCTATCTTGATGCAAAGAAGCAAAATAACAAGCAGCTTCAGTTATTCCGCTTTTCTATATTTTGACATATGAAACAACATGTTAGGGCATGTTACAAGAGTATGGGATAGGAGTTATTGTTATGGGAGTATTTGTGAAATTTCTATTTTCATAAGCCATGTAAAGAGCGTTGCAGGCATAGGCGTTTCTAGTCCATTTTTGGGGGTGCTGAAGCACCCCTAAATTGAATCCCAGCACCCCCAAAATTTGAGAGATTTTTTTTTCTTACTGTATGTCCTTTTTTAACAAGCTAGAAAAGTGTCAAAACCATACAGTACTTGGTTGAAACGTACTATTTTAACAACAAAAATACAAAAATACAGCAGCAGCAGCAGCACAGGTGGTCAGTACCACTGTCCTCTGTTTGAATTGGAATGAGAGGAGATAGCTGTTGTGTCATGTGCATGTGTTAATATTAACCCTATGGGCCTCAACGACACATAGTGCGTCCAAATTCACACCTGTTCTTCTCTATAGTTTTTCTCCGCGACCGTGCGTCATAGCGAGAAGCCACGCATATCACGTGAAACAGCAGAACTGTAGCTTTCCGACAAGACCAAGTCGCTTGTCGGTAGTGCAATGTTTTCACAGCGAAAAAAATGATAAACTTACACTAAAATTATGTATAACAGAGCTTTCATACAGCTTTGCGTACACATTACTCTTGGATGGATTACTCGCGAATGCATTGTGCTGTCATCCCATCACGCTATAAATCCAGATCAACTGTCTACAAAATAAAAACCTGACGAATTTCTTTACAATCCATTATACAGATCTTGTTATCAGTCACTTCATATAGTGAGGAATATCGTATCTTACCACGTCTTAGGCTTGCGTGTGTTTCTCCCTGTCTATCCACATTTGTAGTCCAGCTTTCAAGATGCAAATATCTCCATATTGTCCAGTTGACACTCCTTTAAACTTTGTATGACAAGACCAGCCACTTCCCCTTTTGCACACCCAGACAACAGTAGCCTAATTATGCATGCATGACAGGACTGTAGTCACCATATACATTGAGGAGGACATGTCCCCCCCCATGCCCAAATTTTTTTTTACTGCAAACAAAGTGGCAAATATTATCTTGGAGGACATCATTGCACTTGGTCGACTATTTTTCTGTTATCGTAGATGTAAATATTGCATGTTTCTTTCAGATAAAACACATTTTTGACTTGTAAATGAGTCAATGGAATTTCTTGCAATATTGAAAAAATACTGGCAATCATGTCCGCCTGGCACAAACCACATGTTTTGGACAGCTGTGAAGTGACAGAATGTCCCACCATCATGGTTCTTATATTGACAGATTCCAGAGAGACTCCCCTCTTCAGATATGGCAGAATATGTCAACTTCCAACTTGCTATGGCGAGATACATGTAAAAATGTAAGAATTTAGTAACACGGATTTGTTTTTTCATTGATATAAAAAATTAATATAAAATACAGGCACATAGATTGACATGGAATGGTGGCAAATCTGGATAGCTCAGATTGTCCTGAAAAAAAAACAAGGTATAGCATGTGTATGTAGCCTTTATAATGACTGTGATACGAGCTTAAAAGTAAAGGCAGTAAAAATACCCCAAAAAAGGCCTAGGGCCCATTGTGTGTGTGTGTGTGTGTGTGTGTGTGTACAGACAGACTCATCATGGATATAAGATTGTTTTTTCAAAAATACAGGAGCCAGGTTCAGGTAAGAGTGTAAGATCAAATGGTTTATCTATCTAGAATGATGTTGTCAGTTGGATCAATGTATCAGTTTATATCTCTTATTAGATATAAAATGCATTGTTTGGTTATTTGCCTTTTTTGCCCCAAAAAGTGTTGTGCTTTTCTTTCACAAATGTGGGAATGAAATTGCGTTAAAATGTACAGAACAGTGAAATTTATCTTGCCTGGCCGGGCAGCTCTCTGGGTGCTCAGCACCCCTAAACCTCTGATCCTAGAATCACCCCTGGTTGCAGGAATATTGTCTTTTTTGGAATAAAGGTAAAACCCTGCATATCTTGTGCATGTATATATAGAGCACACACGTTCCCACTCAGGGGCTTCCTAAATGTAGGAAAAGGTTAGAATGAATAGCATGCAACCTAAAGCAACACAACATGCAAATAAAACAATTTAAGATTTACCAGTAGGAACATTTCTTCTGCTTTAGCAGAGGCTAGCTGCTACCTCAACCTGAATTGTCCATCAGACTCAATTAAATACTTTCACAGAGGCTCCCTTTTGTCTCAAAATGCCTGATTGTGTGATAGTGTGATGCGTTTCATGTGTATGGTGCTTGTGAGTGTATTCAGTGGCTGCACTTCATGCTGTTGCTGAAGAACTTTCTCCCTTCATGTTTTCCTTGGTTCCCTCCTTCTGAACCATGTTGAGAGAGGGAAGCTAATTAGAGTTGCGCAGCTTTGGAAGTTGAAGAGTAGGGGGGATAGTTAGCTGGCGGACTCATGGTGGCTCCCTGTGACATGATTGATTTGGACTGTCACAGCGCTCAGCTGGGTGTCATTGCATGGCGACAAATAAAGGATTACATCGTCTCACGGAAACGCCCCCCCGCCAACGCCGCCACCATTGTTGGTGTCACATCAAAGCACAAAGGAGGCACATTAGCATTTTTAATCAGAAGCGAGGCTGGCCGCTGTGCAGGCACCCAGCACTGGATTGTTACTTTAATCTCTGGGCGCCCCCACGTCTCCCCTTAAAATGATCTCGCCCAAAACACTGGGTGCACACACACACACACACACACACACACACACCATCACTACACACACATTTAGACAAACACACACATTCACTCATATAAAGAGCCATGCCGGGGGTTACAGTGTGACCTGGTGGTGGAAAATTAACGAGACCCATCTGCAGTCAGACTTCAATTAGCACTTGAGAGTTTGCCCTCATTTCGCCGGACAAAAGTCTGCGCTTTTTTCTAAATCTCTTTTTCAGCTCAGTAAATGAGGGCCAGCAGAAGGGCCAGAATGCAATTGTCTTCCTCTGCCTTGTGTTTGGCCTCCCTTGGAACATGCAGATGGATAATTAGAGCTATACTCCTGGTGAGAAGACAAAGATGATCCTAATTCCATTCATAAAGGGGTCTTCCACTAATTACACACAGAGTTGCTTTCTCTACTGAGTGAACAATTGCACAGCTGAGTGGTTAAGGTTAAAGGGAGCAGGGTTCATGCTTGGAATCAAATGAGATTAGCTCTGATTGGTGTGTCCCTCCAGCCCTCTCAGGAATCATTTACCTAATAAAGTACCTGAACCATCTCTTTTTTTTTTTTTAAGTCAGCCTGAAAAGAAAAACAATGAGTAAAAGTCTCTGTCAACAATTTAGATGTTCGTGCAAAATATCTTTTTTTAAACCTAGATTTAAGTAAAATAGCACAAAGTGAGGGATTTTATTTTTAATTTGGTGCAACTAAAATGGCTCACAGCCTATCTTTTGTCAGTGTTTGGGCCCGCATAACAAGTGACTCATTAATCAGGAGCTTGGAGAATGAAAGAGAATGAAAAGCAGCGCAAAAGAGAGATTGGAGACAAGAGGAAGTGAAATATTCTGAGGTAGTTTAAAACAACCTTTCTCTTGCTTGAAAACTGTGGTTTTACATGTTTGTTTCATTAACTATGAAACATGTACACTGTATTTTAATGCTGACAAGTTTCTAGGACCTATCATGGGTTGTAGACTGATATCCTCCCATCTAGAGGGGCATTTATCCATTCATTTCATCGTGTAAAAATGCAATGCAAAGACAACTTGCCTGAGATATGTAATACTATGTCACATGCTATTGCTGTGTGATTATACAACTGCAAACATCTTCAAAATTCGTCTTGAGGATTCAAGGACATTGTGACACTGCATTCATGAGTGATGTCACAAAATCAAAGACAAACAATAAGCAAACATGGAAGATATCAAAAGTATACAAAGAACTGGATTATTTATTGTAGTATGCAGATTTCTGTTTGGCAGCTGACTCAAATCTTATCCTTGAACGCACTGACAAGGAAAATGTTTAAAACAGTCAGTTTGTGACTGCAATATACAGCATAACAAAAAAGAAATGGAGGCAACTAATCAGTGCCAGACCAAGCACATTCAGCACCCTAGGCTAGCTTCCTCTAGCATCCTGCTTCCCAACAAGAACAAGAGCAGGAAATCAACACAGATAAACAACTTAGCTAACAAACAATAATGTAACATGCAATACCAACACGTTCTAATCCCAAATCATCATGTATTGCTATTTTGTCAGCAGCCTTTCACTTTTACATATTACATGCTAGGTACCCTCTTGTGTTGCTGTTGATGTTATGTGATGCTGCAACTAATGCTGGGACATCAACAAAAACACATGGCTATGTTTAGGCAACAAAATCAAGAAAGAAACATCATGGTTTGGCTCTGCATTCATACAGAAAGTGAACACCAGATTCCTGAGTTAAAGTCTGGGGTTTGCTTGACCCATCCACCATCAGGGACATTGTCACTGGAAGCGTTTAAATCTGACACCATCCACCAGTATGACTAATAACAACAGCAGCAGCACGAGGCATCAGGCAGGACCACGGCAGCTGCACAACCACACACGTCACACTATCCAGGCACCGCTGCGATATAAGTTAAGTTAACCTGCGAGACAGTGGAGCACAAAGGCTCTGGAGAAGCCGAGTTAGGGACATGCAGTATGGCTGAGTTAGCGAGATGCAGTAACAGGACATGAGTGTTAGCAAAAGGGAGAGTGAGAAAGAGAGAGAGAGAGAGAGAGAGAGAGAGAGAGAGAAGGAGAGAAGGAGAGAAGGTGCCCGGTGTATTATAGGGGGTCCTCCGGCAGACTAGGCCTAAGTCAGCCTAACTAGGGGCTGGTCCAAGGCAAGCCTGAGCCAGCCCTAACTATAAGCTTTATCAAAGAGGAAAGTCTTAAGTCTAGTCTTAAATGTGGAGACGGTGTCTGCCTCCCGGACTGTAACAGGAAGATGATTCCACAGAAGAGGAGCCTGATAGCTGAAGGCTCTAGCTCCTGATCTACTTTTGGTAACTTTAGGGACCATGAGCAACCCTGCATTCTCAGAGCACAGTGTTCTGGTGGGATAATATGGCACTATGAGCTCTCTAAGATATGACAGAGCCTGACCATTTAGAGCTTTGTCAGTTAGGAGTAGGATTTTAAATTCAATTTTGGATTTTACAGGGAGCCAGTGCAGAGAAGTTAAAACAGGAGAAATGTGTTCTCGCCTCTTAGTTCCTGTCAGTACACGTGCCGTTGCATTCTGAATTAGCTGGAGAGTTTTTAAAGACTTATTAGAGCTACCTGATAATAGAGAGTTACAGTAATCCAGCCTAGTGGTAACAAAAGCGTGGACCAATTTTTCTGCATCTTTTAGGGTCAAGATAGGCCTAATTTTTGCAATATTACACAGATGGAAAAAAACGCAGTCTGTGAAGTTTGTTTTAAATAGGAGTTAAAAGACAAATCTTGATCAAATATTACTCCGAAATTTCTTACGGTAGTGCTAGAGGCCAGAGCAATGCCATCCAGAGAAACTATGTCATCATCTGAGTTGTTTGGGGCCAAGAACAATAACTTCAGTTTTGTCTGAATTTAACATAAGGAAATTGGAGCTCATCCAGGTTTTTACGTCTTTAACGCAATTTTGAAGTTTAGTTAATTGATTAGTTTCTTCTGGCTTCATCGATAAATACAATTGTGTATCATCCGCATAGCAATGGAAATTTACAGAGTGACTTATGATGTTACCTAAGGGAAGCAGTGAATATGATTGGTCCAAGCACAGAACCTTGTGGAACTCCGAAACAAACTTTAGTATTTAGAGATGATTCATCATGAATATGAACAAACTGAAAACGATCAGATGAATAAGATTTAAACCAGCTTAGTGCAGAACCTTTTAGGCCAATTAAATGTTCCAGTCTCTGTAGCAGAATTTGATGGTCAATTATGTCAAATCTCGCACTAAGATCTAATAAAACAAGTACAGAGATGAGTTTTTTTGTCTGAAGCAATCAGAAGATCATTTTTAATTTTAACTAGTGATGCACTCTAAATCCTGACTGAAATTCCTCAAAATAAATTATTAGAAAGTCACACAGCTGGTCTGCGACTACTTTCTCAAGGATCTTTGAAAGAAAGGGAAGATTAGAAATTGATCTATAGTTGGCTAACACCTCTGGATCCAGGGTGGGCTTTTTTAGAAGAGGTTTAATTACAGATACCTTAAAGGACTGTGGTACATAGCCTGTTAACAAAGATGTATTGATCATGTCTAATATGTGAGTGTTAAAGGTAAGACTTCCTTAAGTAGCCTAGTTGGGATGGGATATAAGAGACACATTGACTATTTAGATGAAGAAATCACTGCAGTCAATTGTTGAAGAGAAATCCGGTAGAAGCTATCTAAATACATATCAGGTCTTACAGCTGTGTTTGAGGTTAGATAGGTACTATCTGAGGACAAGAGGTCATGAATTTTGCCTCTAATAGTTCGAATTTTGTCGTTAAAAAAGCTCATAAAATCATTGCTGCTAAGGGCTAAAGGAATACAAGGCTCAATAGAGCTGTGACTCTCAGTCAGCCTGGCTACAGTGCTGAAAAGAAACCTGCGGTTGTTCTTATTTTCTTCTATTAATGCTGAGTAATAGTTTGCTCTGGCATTGCGGAGACCCCTCCTATATGTTATGAGACATTTGCCCAGACTAAACAAGATTCTTCCAGTTTGGTTAATCGCCAATTCCTTTCAAATTTTCGCAATATTTGTTTTAACTTACGGGTTTGAGAGTTATACCAAGGAGTGAACTTTCGGGGCATTGGTGGCTTAGTGGTAGAGCAGGCGCCCCATGTACAAGGCTGTTGCCGCAGTGGTCGGGTTGGAGTCCAGCCTATGGCCCTCTGCTGCATGTCATCCCCTCTCTGTCTCCCCCTTTCACACTTGACTGTCCTGTCCATTAAAGGCAAAAAATGCCCAAAAAAATCTTTAAAAAAAAAAAAAAAGGAGCAAACTTTCTTTGCTTTGTTAACTTCTTTTTAAGAGGTGCTACAGAGTCGAGTGTTGTTCGCAGTGAGCCTACGGTGCTATCGATAAGATAATCAATTCGGGAGAGTTTAAAGTCGGTACGGGAAACCTCTGTTACTGAAAGACATGATATTAAATTTAACGACGAAGGAATCATTTCCTTAAATTTTGCGACAGCATTATCTGATTAACATCTAGTATAGTAACTGTTGCTGAGTGGAGTGTAATCAAGTAAATAAAAATCAAAAGTTATTAAATAATTGTCTGATAGAGAGGGATTCTGTGGATAGACTGTTAGGTTATCAATTTCAATTCCATACGTCAGAACTAGATCGAGGGCATGGTTAAAACAGTGAGTGGTTTTATGTACACCCTGACTGAAGCCAGTGGAGTCTAATAATGAGATAAACGCGGTAGCCAGGGAGTCATTATCAACGTCGACATGAATGTTAAAATCACCTACAATAATAACTTTATCTGATTTAAGAACTAAACTGGATAAAAACTCTGAGAATTCAGATACAAATTCAGAATACGGGCCAGGTACACTATGACAAATAAAAGTGGCTGCAAGGTTTTCCAGGTCGGATGTAAAAGACTAAGAACAAGGCTTTCAAATGAATTATAATATAGTTTAGGTTTAGGGCTGAATAACAGACTAGAGTTAAAAATGGCTGCAACCCCCCTTCCTCGGCCGCTGCCTCGAGGAATGTGGGTATTATTATGACTGGGAGGAGTGGATTCATTTAGACTAACATATTCATCCGGACATGGCCAGGTTTCGGTGAGGCTGAGTAAATCAATGTAATTATCTGATATTAATTAGTTTACTAACACTGCTTTAGATGATAGAGACCTGATATTTAACAGTCTGCATTTAATTCTCCTGTTTTGTCTTTCTGTCACAGAAGAGGTTTTAATTTTTATGAGTTTGTTATGCACAACTCCTCTTTGTTTAATTTTGGAGTTAGATAATTTAGGTGGTTGGGGGATAGATACTGTTTGTATAAAACTATGCGTGGGTAACTGCACTAGAAGCTCAGAGAAGCGTGTAGGACTGCGACTCTGATTTTTGGTCTCAACTCTGGGTTGTCAGGCGGTTATTTGTGCATAACCCACAGATTATTGGAAGCAGTTAACATGTGATCAATGTCCAATGGAGTAAAGAAGGAAGCAATCCTGAGCGGTTCATAAGGAGGCAGGTTGGGGCGATGGATGGGTCATGAAACACTGGACTTTCCCCACGAGACCAGTATTCACAACTGTGTTAATTTTGAGTCAATTTCAGTTACGTCCTATGTTTTTTTTTTTTTGTTTTTTTTCTAAACCTAACCATGGTAACTTTACTTGCCTAAACCTAATCTCCCCAACTTTATCTTTATTACATAACTTAACATTAAGTTGGTACCATCATTCATGGGGCACTCATTTATAGGATATCATACGAACAGTTGTATGAGGACAGACTGAGTTTTACATATTGCTTAACTTACTGATGTATTGCTACTTAATGACCTATAGTGTCAACTATCCTTTGGAAACATATGATTCTTGACAAATCACCACTTTGGCTCATAACAACACTTGCAAGGGAGGCAAAAAAGAAAATCGAAAAACAATAAAAGCAAAAGAGTTTAGTGGGGCAGCTGGAAGAAACAGGCCTAATCTGCATGATCATCACTATGGCACGCGCTAGTGATCAAATACGGAGGGGGCTAAATAATAGATCACAATGGGGCTGTCACTGCCTTTTGTTTTGATGTGTGCACTGTGATAAGGCAGAGAATGTGCCTTGCAGTTTAACTTACAGACTACTGCTCATCTACAGTAGTGTGGCACATTTGCCCTGTCACCCACCACACATGACTCGATTCGGGAAGAGAAAGGAGCAGGATAAGAGAGAGCTGTCACACCAAGAGATGATATGATCGCTACTAAAATTAGATTGTGGTAACGTTTTCTGGAGAGAGACTGAATGAAAGTGAGCAAACTGAGGCAAAGGTTTTCTCACCCCAGCACAACTGGTAAGATGACTTTGAAACATTTGAAATGGTGACTGTGATGTACGCTGAAATGAAAGAGACAAAAATACAGGAGAGAGCAAACGGGTGCTGATTACAATGTTGGGGAAGAAAGAAAGGAGAGGGGAGGGAAGAAAACAACTCGAGTCATCATCGCTAATCGTGTTATCATACTTTGATGTGTCAGTGGCATACACAATGTATTTCTATCATTTATGACTTTAAGTGAACTCATGATGGCAGAGGATTACATTTGTCAGTGGGGTGGGGGCTTTGAAAGAGATATGTTAATTTAGCCAAGGAGCAAAAGAACAACATCAAATATGTACCAGTGAATAGCCAAGGGACTTTCAAGTCTTAATATCCTTCAGAAGTGCTTTATCTTCATACCACAACCTGCATTTAGAGCACAAACAGGAAAAGAGCCAGTTGTAGCTTCAAAGCACCGCTGGTCCATGAGTTTAATTCCAGATCAGGCTCAATAAAGGTTATCAGCTGGACCACTAATGAAACAAAGGCGAGTGCACATATGCAAACGTTGTTAGCATATTTCGCACCGCCCTCTCTTTTTCTTCTCCTTTTCCTCTCTCCTTCTTTCATGGTAGACATTTGATTTATTTATTTTTTTGCCAGTGTTTTAAGTTCTGCATCAAAGTGACTGGAAACAATACCCGACCCGCCTGACTCTGACTCTCTTCTCGCTCTCCCGCAGTCAGCGTTTGGAATCATAGCAGGGTGGTGCTTGTTTGATAGCTTGATAGTCATTTGTTTTGATCTGCGACTCCTTTGTCTCTGTTTGGGTCTGAAACAATAAGAGATTAGAACCCTAGACTGAGGGTGCAAGCGCAGAGAAAGAACAAATGCTTTCTTTGTTGTTTTCCTTTCAAGTTTGCTTCTTTTTTCGCCACAAATCTTTCAATCTTTTTTCGCCTCTGAGTGACTTGCTGTGCTCTTAAAGCCCCCCAAAAAGCCTCTCTCAGAGGGTTGTTATGAGCTCGAGCAATAATGATTTTGAGCTGTTGCATACGCAAAAAGGTTGCTTCACTAACTTTCTTGCACACACTGACAACAGGCAAAATTGGTTCCTGTGGTTCAGTGATGGTATCCCAATTATGAAACCATGAACACAGGGAGAAGAGATGCATGATGTGAGCATCACAGTGAAGAGAGTGGTAATCGAATGGGGACCATATTAAAGATCTTTTTCTCCGTCTTCACCATCAAACATCAAGGCAAGAGACAAAGAAGAACAGGAAGAGAGAAAGTGCAGTCTACCAGTAGAGGCCTTGACTGAAGATGAAAGCTTTCAAGGAATCAAAGAAGCCCCATCACTCATTATACCTTGGTGGGATGCCTCAATCCCTATTCGCCACAGTCACAGCGCAGGATGCTACACTAGAGGTGGACAGAGGATTCAAAGTGAAGGTCAAAAGTTATTGCAGTCCTTTCTTGGAATGACAGTGGTCAAACACAGTCCAGACATCTCAAATATTATGTTTTTCAGGTGAAAATACCAAGAATTCCAGCCTCACGGAAGTATGTATGATCAAGATGAGAATTGCAATGATTTAAAATTACAGGAAACATTTGCTCAGTAGATTATAGCCCTTTTTGCACTATTGAGCCACACTAAGTCCCCAACAGAGTTGTCTCACCTCTGAGCTAGCAGTAACAGCGCCAGCACAATATCTGTATAAATAGGACAGCCAACAGAATGAGATCATGAGCAGCACAGGTATGATGTTTTGATGATGTGTCATTGTGCGACCCACTGCGGGAGATATGAAAAGCAGCTAATAGCAGTTAGTAGCTAACTCAAAGAAGAAGAACAGTGGCCGAAAATGTCTGCTAATTGGGAAAACAATGAAGTCCGGGAGCTCCAAGCAGAGGACGAGATCAGCTGCCATATAAAGGAGATAAATGATTGTTATAGACATGCTATGTGATCGTTATTATTTATAAAGCACTGCCAATGCATATATTATATGTCACACTCAATATATTTACATGTCATTGAGGAAAATCAATTTGTTTTGTTACTCCAACTAAAACCAGACTTTTAAAATCAAACGCAACATGTTAGTCCAACTGAAATTGTGTGAAATTGAATTTCTCAAAGTCGGACTAACACACCCATTTGCGACTGGGAGTTGAATTGTTCCTGCATGTATACAGTCAATCAAACCCAAACTGGCCTAGGCGCATGCTCCATAGTTTCCGCCCCAGGCTTTGAACCGGAAGTCAAATAGGCCGGTGACAACATGGCAAAATCTACAACCAGAGCTGTGCATTTTTGAATGGACGAGGAGACACAGTCCATGCTGTGTCTCCTCATACAGAGCTGCAAAGTTGCCACGAACTACCGTCGGTAGCTTAGCGGTAGAGCAGGCGCCCCATGTACAAGGCTGTTGCTGCAGCGGCCCGGGTTCCACTCCAGCCTGTGGCCCTTTGCTGCATGTCACTCCCTCTCTCTCTCTCCCCCCTTCATGCTCATCTGTCCTATCGATTAAAGGCTTAAAAAAAAGAGGCTGAAGCTGTTACATGTCACACCTCTTTTGTTTCCCCATTGCTGGGATCCAATCTAAAATCACACAGTGAAGCAGAATAATTCTGTGTAAAATGCAAAGGTGGTATATAGAAGAGACTTTGTGGCTGTCCTACACTGTCATCTCTAAAAGGATGGCTGCAGTCAGGCTGAGGCAGCACCTTCCCCTCATATTAAAGAATTCAGACACAGATATAGCTGTCTCTTTACTTAGAAAGCCCAAAGATAATGCCATATGGAAAGACAGAGAGTTACAGTGAAGAGAGCAGGAGTTACGGTAAGGTTGGCAGGGAGGCCAGCGATTTTAATAAGCAGAGCACATAATCTGATAAGATGTGACTCCACATTGACACACTTTGTCTCTCCAGCAATGTGAGGCTCGTCCCCAACAGTTACCTACCCTGCCTCATCCACCACCCCCCCCCCCCCCATCCCTCTGTTGTTTCGTTTTATCTCTGTGAAAAATAATGAAAGCAAGCACTTGCAACCGCATCTCCATTGATGTTCGAATACACAACCAGCAGATTCAAAAACACATTCTGGGATCAAAGTAAAAGGGGGAGGGAGAGGGGGTCCTCTTCTTTCCAATGAAATTATGAGCGCAGGAGTCTACTGCGCAGAGCTCATTTGCTAAGACTGTGAGGCAAATAGTCGTTAAAGAATGGCCTATAAGTAGGCATTAAATGGAAATGCCTGCGATTCCTGTGGATTAGCATAAGAACCTTTTCTTGCCAGGCCAGCTAATAATATTCATTTAAAATAAATACATGGGAAACGAATCTGTTTGAAAAGCAGGGCGATTGCACATATTTACTGAAGGGGCCGTCGAAATGAAAGAATGGAGATTCGCAGACTGCTCGAAGGGATGTGGACTTGTGAATCGTCAGTTCTTTGAAGTTTCGGAGACTAGAAAATTAAAGTCTTTACAAAAAATTAGAGGAGGAGAAAGGTTTTATGATTCAGTAGGCTTGCGAGGAAACACAAGTCTGAAGATGTCAAGTACTTATAGTAATGGAAATGAATTTATTATTCTTGTTTATCACAGCAGATAGCAACCTTTGATCTTCTACCTATAGCAACAGTGATTAAGTTCCTGTTGAACTATGAGAGCTTATTTGTACTGCCACAAGTTTTTGTCCCTGATTCAGCATGTAATGGTAGCAAGAGATGTGAAAGTTTTATTTTGTTAGCAAAGTCTTAAATCTGTGACATGAAAAAGTGAGTTCTCAGTAGTCCGAACACATCAGGCCTCTGTTGCTCATAGGTTCTCTGTTGCTTGTAAGTTCGTAGGCCAAGCCAATTAAAATGACCCCCCTACCCCCCTAAAAACAAATACACCCGCACATACACACTTCCACAGGGCCTTGTTTATATACCCTGTGTCAGCAAATGTGTCAATGTGTGTCCTGTGTGCGCTGGCTTCTAATGATGCTGGCCCATCATGATGGCCCAGTCAGATACTGACAGCCAAGCGCTAAAGTGGAGGAACTCCAGCCGTTTCTATAGCTACTGTGGAGTTCAAAGGCAGCCATCTTTTTCTGAGCATAACAAGAGAAGAAAGAGGCCATCACAAAGCAAGAGACCAAAGACGACCTCCAGGGTTACACGTCAAGCCTAGCCCCCTCGACCCACGGACCCTCCCATCCCCCCTTACCCCATGGTGTTAAGGCATGGTCCCAGGATCTGTGGCTGGACTGTCAGAAGCCTCAGACGAGGTCAACAGAGCCAGGTAAAGATTCTCCTATCAGTATTATATTAGCCCACTTTCTTAAAGTCAAGGCTTTGAAGTGACACCAAAGTCTGTTGCAAGTATCTCTCATCTTATGTCCTTTTTTCTAAAACACTGCAGTGTCGACATTTCAAGCATCTTTCAGCGTTTAATGTTGAGCCTTTGATTTTTTTTTAAGACACTAATTTTACCATCTTCAAGGGAGAAGTGAAGTCTCTGCATTTGGGTTCTTTTGTCTGCTGTCTTCTGCCCTTTCTCTCTCTTTATGATATGAAAAGATCTTAAAAGGAGAACTTGTTCAAAGGCGAATCTCCATCAAAAGTAATGCAGAATGTGCTTTTTGGTGACATTTTTGCTACTTGGCCATTTTAACATGATGCCTGTCATCCTAGGGCTACTTCTTCTTCTCTCAAAAAGAGATTTCACAAAGCACATAGACAAAGACTGCATTTCAAGAGACAAACAAACTTAGATTGGGAAACCTTTGATATATTATCATACAAAGTTGAACAGCAACCAATGCAGACTAAGGCCAAAAATTGTGTTTTGAAATGCGGGGTATTCAGCGTTGAGTATTGAAGCATCTGCCTTACATCTGGTAGAGAAATCATCTCAGTATCTGCTGAGTGAAAGTGAAGACATATGGATTTACAAATGGTTGTTGAAGAGGGAGTGGGATAGAGGAGTGAATGTTGAAAAAGAGAAAAGCCCATCAAATTTTCATAGTGGTGTTTCTACCACTCTATCCAATTACAATGTTAAAACTGGATACTTTAAGGATAGGACTTTAAGAATTATTTCCTGTTACAATAGATATATGTTAAATGTATGATTAAAGGATTATTGGCCACTGTAATTATTCTTCTGTCCACACAGGCTGTGAAAAGATCCTTTCTAATGTATCTTTGGACAATAATTATTACAAAATGCACAATATGATGAATGTAAAGAGTATTTTTGCAATTAGACCCCACCATGACATGAAGGTGTGGTTAATTTATGAATATTCCCCTGTTGTAGTCTAGACACTGGTGGTGGAGGTAAAGAGAGAGATGGCTGAAGGATAAGGATGATTGGATGAACAGGACTGGGCAGTAATGAGCTGAAGACTGGAGGTGGATGGGATGGAGGAGGGTTGCATCTGTTTGAGCTACACAGACAACTGACAGCGGCAGAGAGGAGAGCAATTTTTAAAATACTTGACAGCAATGACATGATTGGTTTAGGGAGACTGTGGCAAACTCTGGTTGGATTAATTTAGGGTGATGCCCATAGTCAGCTGATAGAGTAGTGGCCAGAGAGGAGCGAAGAAAATTGTGAATGAAATGTGTGAAAAGAGTCTTCCTGACTGATTTTGCTACGCTTCATATGTGGCATAATAACCTACAAAGTCAATGGAAAGAGTGAAGTGAGTTCTGAGAGCAGTCAGAGCCATCACAAACACACAGAAACGCTCTATGCACACACATCAGTGTGTACTTGGCTAGGTAGCTAAAGCTAACATGTGTATTCAATTCAAATTCATGTCATCCATAGCACAATAAAATACAAAATGTAAGTATAAAACTAAACCAAACCAAACCAAACAAAACAAAACAAAACAAAACAAACAAACCAAAAAGAATAAACTAATAAACAATATAAAAAAAAATCACAACTACAAAAAAAACAAAGGGCAGAATTTGTTTTTATTTCCCCATCTAATTTGCATCGTCTGATGAGCGTACCAGAACGCCAGGATTCTAACTAGAAATCTGGGAACACCTCTTTCATGTAATTTATTAAATAGCTTTTCATGGTTTATACAGTCAAAGGCTTTAGAAGCATCAATAAAACACATAAAAATTGTGGAATTTTGACCATTAAATTTATCTAAAATCTCCTTTAAAACAAAAATGCACATATCAGTGCCATGTTTACGTTTAAAGCCAAACTGGTTGTCAGAAGTCAGGATGTACTGTTCCAGCCTATTTAGTAGAGTTCTCTCCAGCACTTTGGATAAAATGCTGGCTAAGGCTACAGGCCTGTAATTCTCCGAGCTGTTTAGTTTACCAGCTTTAGCTTTAATGACAGGCACTAATATAAGAGATAAGATAGAGTCAGGTAGAATATCATGGACTAATAACCCAGTAAAACAAATAGCAAGCAAAGGACAGAAGTTTTTACGTTTCAGATGTTCAGCAGTTATATTATCCATACCAGATACCTAACCATTATTATCTCCTAGCTTCATGACAGCATCTTGGACTTGGGTGACAATCACATCCTCATTATTATCTATGTTGCCCACACTAAACAAGTTGCTTTTAACACAGCTGAATAGATCATAGTGATGTTTCTGCCACAACTGAGAAGTTTTTTCTGAGCCACTTACTCCATCAATATTCGATGATAGCGATGTTTTACAATTATTATTATTATTATTATTATTTTGCACCTTCCTCGCAAGTGAGTCAGATCTCATTGTATTCTCATTCCTTTTAATAAATCGAAGGGATATTTAAAATTAGCATTTGCACATTTCTTATCTTCAAATATAGGACCATGTTTATTTCTACCCAATTCTACCCATGCTTTAAAAGCCCTTCTAGCCTCAGCATGGAACTCTATTACATAGTTATTCCAACCCGGCTTAGCATGGTATACATTAGACGGTAACACTACATAATACGGCCCGTGACTTAGAGCGTACCTACCGCTCACTTAGAGCGTACCTACCGCTCACGTTGCACCTAATTTAACAGAAGTACTGAGTAACTCTCACTCACCCCCCCCCCAACCCCCCCCCCCCCAGTATAACTAGGCTGCTTCTTAGCGCGTAACTCCCGTTGACTTATGTCCTACTTTACACCAACTTCCACAGAAGTACAGAGTAACTCTTGCTCACTTCCCCCACTATTTCCCCCGTGTTTTACAGTATAACTAGGCTGCATCTGAGAGCGTAACTCCTGTACAATTACGTCCTACTTTACACCAACTTAGAGTAACTCTTGCTCACTTTCCCCCGCTACTTTCCCTGTGTTTTACAGTATAACTAGGCTGCGTCTTAGAGCGTAACTCCCGTACAATTATGTCCTACTTTGCCCAGACTTACAGTGTAACTCCTCCTGGTGTTTTTTTCCCCACCAATCATTTTAAGTACCAGGTATATTAAATTAAATAGTCTGCTGTACAATATGAGCACAGCCTTTCGCTCTTTGCAATTGTTACAATCTTGTTTTTTCTAAGTGTCAGCAGGCAAATTTCACCCCTATTCCAGAGATGTACTATTCATTATGGTTTGGAAAAATAATATGTTGGGAAATGGGTATACAGTATGGAAATTGGCTAATAACAGGCTGGCTGGTAGCAAACTTACCTCTCTAAAATGCACATCTATGGAAGTCTCGTACTATCATCCAAGGGCAAAACACAAACTATACAGTAATAAATCCACAATAATGAGTCATTCAGAGTTATAAAATGTTTTTATTATGTGATTACACAGAAAACACATGACAGGCACTATTCCTCTCATCCATACTCCGTAAGTACGGTAATTTTTATTTATTTCATTTATCCTTTATTTAACCAGGTGAGTCCCATTGAGATTGACATCTCTTTTACAAGGGAGCCCTGGCCAAGAAGGCAGCAAACCAAAATTACAACAATAAAACATCATAAAACATAAACAGTACATAGATAGGTACATGAAGTACATACAGTACACATCAAACTGTAATCAATGTCTAAGTAGATCTTAATTTCCCTGTAACTAGTGTCTAGGTATAGCCTACCTCTCCTGTGAGTACTGCCAAACTACGGGAAACCGGGCTGTATTATGAAGTTTGCACTGTTATCCCCTCCTTAGTGTGTAAGTACACTCTAGCTCTCCTGGAGGTACACGCTAACTACAGGGAACCGGGCTGTATTATGAAGTTTGCACTGTTATCCCCTCCTGTCCATGAGACTTCACGATAGAGGATAGATAGTTCTGATTGTGGTGGGGATGATATTCAAATTGGATGGGGCTTTGAATTTAAAGGCATGTCTGCCGGTTTCAGGAAATATTCTGGGAACTTTGAAATATGGTTGCTCGGTGTGCCTTAGGTTATTCCTGAGGTATGAGGGACTAAGGGTTGTTTTAGATAGACAGGGTAGTTAAAGGACAATTCCGGGAAATTTCAACCTGGGGCTGTAGTTTCCTAACATTTTAGGTCTAAAAGAAGGATTCTGAAGATTTTCGTATTAATCGCTCCTATTTTGCAGTAGTTGTGTCCGTCCCTGCACTGCTGCGGCAGTGTTGAATGGGAGGGGATTGCATTTATGCTGTTTACATCCCTCAAAACCACACTTTTTTTTCCACAGACTGCGTCAGGTGGCTACTCAAACATACACTGATGGGTTTGTTTACTTCAAGCAAGCCGACATGTTTGGAAACGGAGCTGTAATACAAAGTCTTGCGGAGTCTTGCATGAGTCTCGCGTGAGACTGCAGTTGACACGCTCGGTGTGTTTACATGCAGTCTGAAGCTCCCGTTTGTGTCATCAGCACAGGAATATCAACTCGGAGGCACAGCGGTTTCGTAATGTAAGTATTTTCTCAATAATGGCTGATGACTTCATGTAAACAGACTAAACCAGCTCCTTCCACTTTCATGGCAATTTTACAGCCATTAGGTTTGTTTTTTATGTTCCGTTCCGGCATTTTAATTTAATATCTTAAAGTTTCCTTGTTCTTGTTCTTGTTTCTTTTTTTTTATTTTCCAACATTATATACAGTTTTATCTTTGCTTTGTTAGTTTATATGTGTGCTGTGTGTTTAAATAAAACAATAAATTTAAACATGTTGAATTCTTTTTTTCTTATTTTTAAATAAGAAAAAAAAAGAAAAATTGTCTGATGACATGTTGTATGGTATTAGTTTGTGACACAAAAGTGAATTGAACAGAACACCTAATCACAGGTCCCTTGCTGTAACATCAGAGGGACATAGTTTGCTTGACATTGTCAACAGAGAAAGTACCAGGTTTATTTTCTTACAATATTCCCGTATGATTCCTCAGTTGTCTTGAAGTTGCTTTAATGTTTGTTTGTTTGTTTGTTTATTAGGTTTTACGTTGTTAACTGTCAATTACTAGATCGCTCTGGCATAGTCTCATTGATCAGACAAGGTGTCAATCACAGCCACTCTGCTTAGACCTGCAGTCTTTGGTCAAACAGGGAGGTGCACATTTCCCATTGGTTAAGACAGGAAGTACCACCTCTCAGCGAGGCCGAGGGGACAAGCTTGTACTGCGCAGGCACAGGAATCAGACGACGGAGGGAATCAAGTGAAACTACACAATGCTTACGGTGAGAAGTGTTGCTGTAAACACAACGATAACACTCCGAGATCCTCGCAGGAGACGTGAGGGAGGGACCGAGGACCTGTGCTGTGGGAGTGTTAATACGTTTATCAACGTCTTGGTGAGTTGATGCTAACGCAGCTAGCGATGTTAGCTTGTGCTGCAGAAGACGCCTGTCATATCCACCTTATTTTTCACGGAAACACGGAGGCAAAACAGAACGCAGCCAGCTTCTGTTTTTTTGTGCGACACTTCCGGTCCAGCACTCTTACCACTGTGTAAATGGGAATCGCCTTGTTGTTTACCTTGCTGAGTTTAGCTATATATATATATATATATATATATGTATATATCACATTTTTCACGTCACTATATCACCGTTTAGACTAATCTGATGTTTGTAAAGTCTATAAACACAATGACTGAACAAACATTAGTATTTTCTCTGTGTGTAATTAATAACATGGTTATTGTAGATTAGCTGGGCTAACCGTTAGCTGTTAGCCGTGTCTGTAATAACTCACTAAACTCACAAAGTGGCCCGTGAAAAAAATATTTTCTCCAGCGGATGTCTTAGTTACAACATGATTGAGCTAACTGGAGTAGTTTCATGTCGTATCCGACAACGGGAGGCTTTTAACAGATGATGATCCTGATGTGTGTTTTTTCGCTGATTCGGTTCTGCAGGTTCTCTGCTGGTACACTGGAGACGGGGATCAAGCAGTTTGTCTCACTCGGGATAGATTGTGCTTTTTTGGTTCATAGTTTATGATTGACGTGCGATTTAGTCGCGTTTAGAGGCAATAAATTTCCGTTATAACGTAAACGTGGGCACAGTTATCTATACAAAATACACAGACTAACTAACTAACTAACTAACTAACTGATTGACTAACATAAACAACTGAAAACTGAAAAAAAAATTAGCTTGCACCGTTAGCTCCGGTAAGAGAAAGCATGAGGGAAAGCGGCTGACCGGAAGTCACACACAAAAAAACGGAAGTTGATCACTATTTACTTCCGTGTTTGAAAATAAGGTGGATAAGCCGGTTCCGCCGCTGCCGACGCAACTCCTCCTCCATGAAAATATAATAAATAAAATACAATAATAAAAAAACACTACAAAATATTAACTGCCTTTGCCCCTTGCATCGTGACGCGACACAAATCATGACATGCTCGCGGAACCAGGAAATCCTCCGAAGGCTAGACCGTCCCATTTAACAATGGTTGAGGCAGCATTCGGAGGACGCTCCTGCATCCTTGAAGGACGTGGCCACGAAGGCTGCGTCCTTCAAGCACGCAGACCCCGAATCGGGACATAGCTATAGTGTGTGTGCTTCCCCTCTACACTACACTTACTTGGCATTGCAATTACTGTTCGCGACCTACTTGTAACTCTAAAATGCTGCACTCGTTTTGCCTCGTGGCCCCTTGCCGTTTGTATTTGTGTTAGTGTACTGTATACATTTGCACCATTACAGTTGGGTCATGAATGCTATTTGACTGATGAATAGTCAAGTGTAATACGGTGTGTGCACTGATGTAGCCTACATTTTCGAAGTACGTTTTGTTATCCATAGTTAAGTGGAAAACAGTTAAGAATGTTTAAAAACACAAACTTTGTAGTTCAAAAGGAAATGTAATCCACTTGTTATGGTTTAAAAGGCTTATGATTCATGATGTGAAATGTAAAGACAGGATAAAGTATTCCATGCCGAGAAAAACTTGACAGTTAAAAGTTTGCTCACTTTGTGTTGTAATGTTGTTGTTGTGATGTATTTACGTAATAATGATAATGACCACAAAAAGAAATTGAAGTTGATGATGCAACATAGTAATACCTCTCTTTCTGCACAGGTGATGTTTTTTTAGAGATTCTGTGGAAAATTACATGTGGATTTGACATTCAACCTGACGAGGGAGATGGCTAGCCACCCATGACCCCGATCTCTGCCTTGACCCAAGGAGTTGGATCAAGATCACCTTTTATCCAGAGAAGCTCATACATTCTTCCATCTCCATCACTGGGTGTCACACTCCAGTATGATAGTAGTACCACAATGATCTTTTCCACTTGACTTTTGACTTAGAAAGTACATTTGTCAACTGAAACTGACTTGACTATTTTTGACTTAGAAAAACCAAACGGATCACAATAAAGGATCAAAACTAAATTGAACAGTTTATAACAGAAGGAACAAAACTGAACGTAAATAACAAAAACCAGTAGAAATGTGTTATTTTATGTTGTCAGGGATACTTAGTTTCATCTTTGGATTGTTTTCAGATGATGTTATTTTGTGAAACATTGAAGTAACTGTGTTCTAACTCACTGGCTCTAATTACACATTAGTTACAGTGGTAGTAGACTGTACTTAGACACTAAGGAGGGGATAACAGTGCAAACTTCATAATACAGCCCGGTTCCCCGTAGTTAGCGTGTACCTCCAGGAGAGCTAGAGTGTACTTACACACTAAGGAGGGGATAACAGTGCAAACTTCATAATACAGCCCGGTTCTCCGTAGTTTGGCAGTACTCACAGGAGAGGTAGGCTATACCTAGACACTAGTTACAGGGAAATTAAGATCTACTTAGACATTGATTACAGTTTGATGTGTACTGTACGTAATTCATGTACCTATCTATGTACTGTTTATGTTTTATGATGTTTTATTGTTGTAATTTTGGTTTGCTGCCTTCTTGGCCAGGGCTCCCTTGTAAAAGAGATGTCAATCTCAATAGGACTCACCTGGTTAAATAAAGGATAAATGAAATAAATAAAAATTACCGTACTTACGGAGTATGGATGAGAGGAATAGTGCCTGTCATGTGTTTTCTGTGTAATCACATAATAAAAACATTTTATAACTCTGAATGACTCATTATTGTGGATTTATTACTGTATAGATTGTGTTTTGCCCTTGGATGATAGTACGAGACTTCCATAGATGTGCATTTTAGAGAGGTAAGTTTGCTACCAGCCAGCCTGTTATTAGCCAATTTCCATACTGTATACCCATTTCCCAACATATTATTTTTCCAAACCATAATGAATAGTACATCTCTGGAATAGGGGTGAAATTTGCCTGCTGACACTTAGAAAAAACAAGATTGTAACAATTGCAAAGAGCGAAAGGCTGTGCTCATATTGTACAGCAGACTATTTAATTTAATATACCTGGTACTTAAAATGATTGGTGGGGAAAAAAACACCAGGAGGAAGTCTGGGCAAAGTAGGACATAATTGTACGGGAGTTATGCTCTAAGACGCAGCCTGGTTATACTGTAAAACACAGGGAAAGTAGCGGGGGAAAGTGAGCAAGAGTTACTCTAAGTTGGTGTAAAGTAGGACGTAATTGTACGGTAGTTACGCTCTCAGACGCAGCCTAGTTATACTGTAAAACACGGGGGAAATGGGGGAAGTGAGCAAGAGTTACTCTGTACTTCTGTGGAAGTTGGTGTAAAGTAGAACATAAGTCAACGGGAGTTACGCGCTAAGAAGCAGCCTAGTTATACTGTAAAACATGAGGGAAATGGGGGGGGGGGGGGAGTGAGTGAGAGTTACGCAGTACTTCTGTTAAATTAGGTGCAAAGTGAGCAGTAGGTACACTCTAAGTGAGCGGTAGGTACGCTCTAAGTCGCGGGCCGTATTATGTAGTGTTACCAATTAGACATATGTTCATAAAAAGGCCTGCTGGAGATAAGGAGAGACTCCACAATGGAATCATACATAAAACATTACTATGTTGCGGGTTTTTACAGTTCATATCACAACAAACAGTAGCGTCTTTTGGTAGTTCAATACATCCCAACAAGGTGTCAGTCAGAGAAATGTATTCTTTAAGATTCTCCTGTGTTAAGTTAGACCAGTTTAATTTCCCTGCACTCATGTTGCTATTAATAGACAATAGACTAGGTATATTGCCAAAATTTAGCTACATAGAAAAGGGTATGTGGTTCGTAGTAGCCAGATCATAATTAATCTCCATGGCATCTAAAGTGTTATGTGCATCAGTTGTGCATATGCAGTGATCAAGCCATGAAGTTGTGAGCCAAGCTTCACTGATATATGTATAGCTATTGTCAGGCATAAGCACCTTGCTAGAGAGGATCAAACCACCATCAGAACAAAACTGCATTAATTGATTTGCAAATAAAGAATTAACATCAGAGACATCAGCATTCATATCTCCAACAACAGGCGGAAGCACTCCTGAATAAAAGACATCACACATGACAATCTATTGAGATATTCCCCTTCATTTTGGTAACATCAGTGCTTAATTTGTAAAATTAGAAGTAGGGGAACACTTTGGGCCTCTGAGAGAGCAGTGTTCCCCCACTCCCAAAAGTGGGGGAACACCCGAGCCGCCTCACTGCGCATCTCCGAATGGAATGGTTGTGACATCTTGTGTTGTCACGGTACCAAAATTGGGACCCACGGTACGATACCAGTGAAAGTATCACGGTTCTGAGTAGTATCATGATACCACAGCCTTTTGTCATTTATAAAAAGATAAATCACTTTTCTATAATACATCAATGATATTTCAATGGAATAAATTACTTATTGACTTATTCATACTTCAAAAACAGCATCAATAAGTGATTAACATAGGGGGGATCAAAATAAAATAAATAAATGAAATAAAAATCAACCAGCCACCCTCCTCCCCTGACAAGTAAAGAACAGTCCCTTCATAAGTAAAGAACAGTCCCTAAAGTGCGGTGAGGTTTGTGGACCGTTACCTGCCACAAAGAGAGAAATGTGAACGGCTTGTTTCTACTCTGACACGTCACATACCTGTGTGCCGCCACGGCTCGGTTGTCCAGGTACTACTGGGCAGTCATGACATCAACAAAAGAGGAAATTAGGCTACTGGACCTGGAGTTGGACTTCTCTGTCGCCGGTAAGCCATTATGTTGCACCGCGGAGCTGCCGTAGGCTATTTGACTGCTGTATTCCTGTCTGTGACCCCCGTTCAATCCACAACCGGCAGGATTTGCTTTGCTCGCACAAAACTATTTTTAGTCTCGCACATAGAGCTCTGTGGAAAACAAATCACTGCCGACAAGCAAAAAGAAATAAATAAGAACTTTCACTGCTCAAAGATACTCACGTCTGGAAAACAAACCACTACAGCAGTATATAGAGTGCCAGGTGGCCAGCGCGCCGTTATTGACTAGCGCGCGCCAATATTGGATGGCGCATGAACACTCACCCTCTTGCTACTGGACTTTGAACTTATCCCACAGTAGTGGTACGTGAGGCACCGTAGTACTACGGTACTCCACCCTGCAACACTAGTGCCAATACTGTATGTAGTTTTTAGATGTGAAAAGTTCTAGACCCATGCAAATTAGTTCCAGAACGCAACAGGGCCTTTTCTGATAAGATCCTGGTATGCGTTCCAGTACATTCCAGCTCAAATTAAGCACTGGGTAACACTGATAAGGCGTATAAATGTTCAAAATGATAAACTTTTTGTCATTACATTTAAACTCTACTCCAATAGCCCAATCAACATCTAATCTAACCACATTGACCACCTGATCATATTTCTTATTCCATAAAATGGCGACTCCACCTAGAATTCTGCCTCGAACTATTTTGCTGTTAAGGTCAGTAGTAGACTCACCAGCCCCGTAAAAGTCTTTATGTAAAGAATTTAGTCTTTCCAATGCTTGTTTAGCTAAGAATGTCTCTTGAATACACAGTATGTCACAGATCTCCAAGAGCTTGTCCACAACCACACGGTGAGATTTGTCTGCTTCACTGTGGCCAACACACAGCCTTCGTGCATTATATGACACAACACTGATTTGCATTTAGGTTAGTTCATTTCATGCCATCTTTACTGGCTGCTGACATTTGACTGGGCACAAACTAGGCTATGGCTCCCGTGCGGTGATACAGGTGTATTCACACAGCACTACAGACCAGCTCCCCCCACTGATCCACAGGCCTCACTGTCGTTAGCTCTGAGTCTACAAGTCTCATAATAACGACGGACATAAGTCCCAGCTGGCCAAAGTTGTGCATCGTACATATGAGCAACTTCATTGCATTTTGCAGTGACCTGAAACGAGCTGAATCTGTTCCAGGTCGAGTCAATCTTTCGGCATGTCACTGATTTATTACCCAATTTCTCAGTCAAATAATTACGTAGAGTGTCAGCATCCAGATTAGGGGAAATCTAGATACAAACACACTCACCAGCTTGGTTTTAACCACTTGAATGTTACTCTCAGTGCCGGTACCAATTATCCCCGTTTTCTTCTGCTCTCATTTCAAATTCCACGATTGTATTCAGGGCAGGGATCTCATTGCTGCCCCATCCACCATGTCCACCTGGTGAGTGGAGCAGGGTCCAAGCCAGAGGGAACGCGGTGCTTCATTATAGCTGAAATCCGGCGATTCATAGCCACTGTAGCCACCCCCAGGTTCTCACTCACATTTGTCTGTGCATCCAGGGCCCTCCAAGCTCGAAACTTCTCAGCTCAACTGCTCCAGTCTGCTTAGCAGCACCAAGAGGTCCATACTGCCAAACCCGACAGGTGGAAGCTCATCCAAGTAGTGCGAAACAAACCTGGGAATGTTTTGTCCGCATTCGTGCAGCACTTTCAAACATGTTTTTATATTGTTAATGTCCTTCTGAAGGCCTTTGTGCGAGACACAGCTTTGTTAAGTTTTTGGGCAAACTTCAACTAGAAGCCTCTTGGACTCTTCAATCCACTCCAATGAGAAGTTGTTTGAAGTCAGCAAAACAATTTCATCGTGGCTTAGAGTCCTCATTTTCATGACAAGAAAGTTCAACAGCTCGTCTTCCACTAACACCTTTCTTTCAACCGTTTTATGAAATTTATGAAGGTTTTGTACGAAGGCTAACACCGCCACCAGCACCTGCACCAGAGCATGTGAGTGGAGCAGAGCAGAGCGGGTAGCGTGAGGATTTTGTGTTGAGCGAGGAGCGGCTATTTTTTTTAAAGGTGGAGTGGAGCCCTATCTCTCGCTCCAATTTCGCTCCGGTCGCTCATGCCCTATCCAGAATGCATCTTTGCACCTGCGCACACCCACACTATTTTCTTTCAATATTATGATGTTTACTGTGTACTTCAGAAAAGAAACTGAGAAGAGAAGCAGCGGTACCTTGGAGAACGGTCCCTAACTGCGGGGAGAGACGAGAAGGCTTCGGAGGTCGGCCGCTTAACCTGGTCCGTCTCCTCTACACTTTGACTTATTTCCACCCTGCCAGCGGTGCCGTGTAGAACAGTCCCTAACTGCGGGGAGAGGCGAGAGGGCTTCCCCGGAGAATCTACCAAGCTCATGTTTTATTGGTGCCGTAGCATTGTTCCTACCTCTCATTAGTCAGACGTCCCGTTGTTTCGATATGTGATTATACTAGGCTATACTGTATTTGTGTACCATAGAGGATCAGCAACGCAACAAAAGTAGGCTACTGGTCGAGATACAAGTGTCATAGAGAGGAGAGAATGGAAACACCATAACCTCCTGTTATTAACTCTGGGGTCGAGGTTGTGTGGGGAGCTCTCCGCAGTGCTGAACCGGGCGTATTTCTGCCTTGATGGTGTGCCGCGACCGGCTCTAGGTCAGCTGGGAAAGGCTTGAGGCGAAGCAGGCTCACGGCTTATGTGTTTGCCACTTTCTTTTTCATTTTAACCCACACCATGATTTTTTCCTGACCCTAACCAAGTGTTTTTTGTGCCTAAACCTAACCAGACCTTAACCACAGGGCATCATGAACAATGGGTTTAATATGGTCGGAACAATGGGCTGTCGGAAAAATGGGCAGAGCCCGTTTTATTTGTGAATAGAAGATTACAGGTTAGGGTAGTACGACGCAGTTGTTTTGAGGGGAGTGGTGAGCGAGTGGAGCTGGATAAAATTTATGATGGAGTGGAGCGGAGTGGAGCGAAGAATGCGCAGAACCAAGCGGAGCGGATGAGCCGTGCAAAGTGACAGGTCTGCGAGCGAGGAGCAGAAATTTTCACCCGCTCCGCTCCACTCACATGCTCTGACCTGCACCTGCCCGCACCTCCGCTCCCGCCATCTTCTCTCCTGTAGTAGCCTACAGTTAATGAAAACAAAGACTGGACAAGCTGTCTAGTCATCAAATTTGCACAAACAAGGCAAGGCAGGAAATTTGCTCTGCTTTCTGTCTAAAGATAAGCATCAAAAGTCAGTCTTCATTCTGCAAAAATGCATTTAAAAGTTCAGCCCTAAAGCTAATTTGAATATATATATATATATATATATATATATATATATATATATATCAGGAATCAGAGCAAGGCTGCATTCAGACCGACTTAGCTCTGCATGAAAAAACGTAGCCTCCTCAATCATTTGAATGAAACCAGTCCAGCGACGCAGCGAGATAATCATAAAAGCTCTTGGGCAAAACAAGCAGGGTTATCCTTTAAAGAAGTTCAGCATGGCTCAGCTCTTGCAGCAGTGTGGCTGCATGTGGCAAGATGCCACAGTAGCCAAATATATGTGTGCGATTGTCATAATAAAATGTATAATTGTTATCATGATAATTTTCCAGTATTGCTTTGCAGCATTTTGGCATCTTAAGCACTATTCGGACGGGATTAGTTTTACATGTGCACGTGGGGTAATGTCACTTTACCACAGGACGTAGTTAATATTAATGGCCAATTTGCACAGGATAAGAAATATCTTTACTGACATTGTGTGGTACCTATGTAAAACTAATCCCGTCCAATTAGGGCTTTAGACCTTTAAAATCATGGACCTGTTACCTTCATTTTTATTGTCTCACCACTACCTTAATAAAATACCTTCACCAAAGCAGCCCTCTTCACTGTTTTATCACAGGGCTGTTATCATTCTAAATGAATCTTAAGGCAAATCATAATTCTGGGTTGTAGGTATTTTTAGTATGGAAAATCTCATGAAAGGTTCTGTATGAAACTTTTTATGCTAATAATTTTTTTGCTAATGGTTGAACGCATGGTAGCGTAACCTTAAAACTGAGACCTTCATTGACTTTTTCAGTCGTAACAACCTGTGGACTGATTCCTATATAAAGACATGAAACATATTTTCCAGGAAAATCCAGACGATATGTCTATGCACAATCGCGAGTGCCTTGCCCCCTTCTTTTTTTTTGTTTCTTTTTATTGATGCAAAATTAACACAGTGGTGGTTTAACAGAACAAAAAAAAACATTCAATCAAACAAACTTTAAAAAACAAATCAAAAAGGGTATATACCTAAACACAAGGACAGAAAAAGAAAATAGGGTGATACACAGAGCTTGACTATGCATAATCCCCTTGACGCCTGAATTTATTTACAATTATATAAAAATTTCAGTGATTTGTGTTTTTGCTTTCAAGCTAATGCTAAATTAAGTGGAGATTGTTAATTTGTCTGTAGCACATAAAATAGATATAAATTTAGGTATGATGCAAATTAGTGACAACAGGCATAATTGAAAAAAAAAGGTTAAAAAAAAAAAGTAATAAAACATTCCCGTCTCAGGTAGATTTTACTGATGCCACAAAATTATTTTCAATGTCCTGACTATAACACCAACTATTATAATCCAATGTGAAAAAGAGCTCAAGCTTTTCACTTGGAACACTGGTGACAGGAAGTGCATCATGATTTCCATTGGAGTCTCTGCTGCTCCTGTTGTCAGTACTCTCACTACTGCTGCTTTCATACCTGTTGTAGAAAAAACAGAAAGTAATATACAAAAGTGCAGACATTTTTATCTATATGTTATACACATCATGTACACATGGTTACATTCACAAATATATGGCTATATGTAAACAACAAAAAAGCTGAAACTCTTCACAAAATTATAGCATTATTACTGCTAAAGTTTATTTGTTAGGCCTTTTGCCTTAGGATAGCATGAAATGGGAAAATAGAGAGTGGGGGAATGACACACAGTGGAGGGCCACAGGCTGGAATAGAGCCTGCAGCTGCTGCAGCAAGGCGGTGCCTCTCTGCATGGGGCGTCTGTACTATCCACTAAGCTACCGATGCCCCTATTATTGCATTTACATCCCAGCATGCTATTTTTATTATGTTTATAGAAATTAACTAGAATAGCATTTCCTAAAGAAAATGCATGTGAGTGATGAAATCCATCAAAATAAAGCATTATTTATATGCTGCAATTATAGCCGAATTTAGCCGTTATGGATGAATGTAGCGATTTCGCGACAAACAGAAATCTTCAAATAACGTAAAAAATATTACTCACATGAAGTCTATTCCAATATGTCAGCTGTAGAAGCAAACAAGAAGCTGGTACATATATTTATCTTAGCACAACTTGCCTCATATTGGACAATTTCTCCAAATTTGCAGCCTCCATACGTAGCAGTTGCTAGCCAAAATGTTAGTTTCCATGAACTGGATGTAGTTCCCACTCAGACCGGTCCTAAGAAAAAACAGAGCTTGTAAAAGGTTCCTAGCCCTGTATCGCCAAGTGTATCATATTTGATACATGAGTTTTTGAGACCTCTACATCATCAGTGTGATATTTTTTTCCTGAAAAACCTGATGTATACAATCAGATACATGCAGTGCATGGGCAATCCACCAGGGATCAGTAATTGATGCACCAGAGGGCCTTCAATTGAGACATCCAAAATGGCTGCTGTCAGTCAGTGACCCACACATGATTTTTCAGGTAAGAAAAACTTGCAAATTGTTACTGAAACTTCAATGGGAACATTTGATGGATTGATGCAATGTAAAAATACTAAATATTTCATAACTTAATTTACAGTAAAACTGTGTTGAAAAAGTGTGTATCAAAATCGATACAGCAGGTATATAAGGTAATTTATTTGCAAGTCTGTCAGTTGTCATTTTATTGCATTTCATGCATTATGCATTCAATAAAGCAACATACAATCTTTTTTCTTATTTAAGTAAACTAATTAGAGGTTTAACTGACATAATTAGGTTTATTTAGAGTAGAAATTGAGATATTATTAACCTATATTGTATTTTTATATATTCAACCTGCTGTATCATGATGATTGATAAGTAGTTGAATGTTGCTATGGCTCCCTTGCTAATAATTGTGTTTTGTTCACTGATTTCTACTAAAATTGAACAATTCAGAGAAAAAATACACAATAATTTGTGTTTTGGTGTTTGTTTACAAGCCGGTCCGGCTGTGCGTTCATGTACGTTCATGTGAATCCTCCTCCTCCTCCTCCTCCTCCTCTCGGAGCCCTTGGCCCTCCCTCCCTATAAAAGCCTACAGCCAGTGAGCAATGGCAGCGGTTATTTTCGGAATAAAATGGCAGAGAGCAGAACGTCCACCTGAAGAAGACCAGGATCTGACATTACCTCTAAAGAAACAACGGTTGTTGGCGAAGAAGTTGTCAGATAAAGAAAGGGACAGAACTGGGATTAACATTGGCCTTGCATTTCCAAGGTGGAGAGCACTGCGAGAGCTAAAGGGGCTACAATTTGACTCGGAGCTAGCTCTTCTTCTCCTGGACAGGTACAACATAAAGTCAAATGTCTGTTTTAATTAGTGTTACAGTAACGTTAGGCACATGTCGCTATGTCGATTCAGTTAAATTTAACGTTACAGTCATAGCATGGGTTAATGTCTGGAGCTTCGGTCCCAGCAATGGGTCAGGCGTTTCGGTTGTGTTAGGTGTATAGCCCAGCAGCCCAGCTAATTTGCAATTAGCATTGTAAAATGTACTGGCGGCTGTGTTTAGCTATTCCCTGCCTACTTCAATGATGATGGTACCTGTAATAAATGTAATATATTTGCTGAAATGGAGGCGAGGCTCAGTGACTAGAAGAGCTGGTAGAAGCGCTCCATAGCTGCAAGCTACTCCAGTAGCCGTAGTAGCTCTAGTGCTAACTGTGGGAGCTAAAGCTAACATTCCTCTCTTCTCCGGGAGCCGGGAGCCCGAGAAGCAGGCTCCCGAAACGTTAGCATAGCAGCCGGCTAACGCTAACGTCCCCACGCTTCTCGGCTCCGACTCACTGAGCCTGGCGGAGAAGCGTGAGCCCGGCTCCCGACTCAGTTGAAGCGTTAGCTTGGCAGCTGAGTAAGCGCTAATGCTAACAGGAAACCAGGGAAATAGCTAAACACAGCAGAGACCGAGAGTGAGTTAAAGACATTGCTAACTGCTAAACTAAGTTGGCTGTTTAGGTTTTATTTCCTCGCCCCTGTGGTGAGTGAATCTGCCTACAGTGAAAGCGGGGGCTAACTGGTGCTTCCTCCTCAGGCTCCACTTCACTCAGCTACTAACACACCCAGTTAGCCTCCGCTAGCTTCCCAGCTAGCGGCTCTCCGTATGGATCCAACCGGAGCACCAAGCCCTGGTTTGTTATTCAGGTTAATGTGAGAAGAAGCAGCGGGTATATCGGGCAGCTGAGTGAAGCGGAGCCTGCAGAAGAAACACCGGGACCGTCTGGATGTGATAGTCCGTGGAGGTGCTGTGGTACTCGCCGGCACAGACAAGGCGAGTGTGGGGGGGGTGTTGCCTGCTCTACAGGCAGTGCACAACAGCGAACCTAGCGGTGAAATGATTTCGCTTATTGCCCCTTTAATGTTGCCTGTTGTTATTGTCAGAGAGAGTTTTTTGGACACAGCATTCCAGTCTTCCTCACAAAGTGGGAGCACTTTAGACCAATTTATGGAATAATCAGATATCTTGGAGAATACAGATAAGATATCAAAGACTTCTGGAAAGGTTGTGGAAGGATTTGTTAGGTATAACAGGATGTCATCAGTGTATAAGCTAATTTTGTGGTGAAAATGTCTTGTGTGTATGAGAGTGCAAGAGTGCAAGAGGTTTGGTGAAAATGGCAAACAATAATGGGGACAGTGGACTTCCTTGTTTTGTGCCACGTTGCAGTATGAAGCGTTGAGATGTGCTATTACTGGTTATGACTACTGCAGATGTTAAGTTATAGAGAAATTTAATCCAGTGAATGAACGACTCCCCAAAACGAAAATTTCCAAGGGCTGTGAAAAGAAATGTCCAGTTGACTCTGTCAAAGGCTTCTCCTGCATCCAGTGATGTGATTATAGTGTTGAGGTGGTTTCTCTGTGATAGGCTCATGAGGCTGAATAGACAGCGCATACTGGTGGATGAGTGTCGGTTCTTAATGAAACCTGTTTGGTCTGGGTGGATTAATGTAGATATGACTGATTCTAGTCTGTTAGCCAGTGCTTTACTGATGATTTTTGGATCACAGTTGATCAGGCTTAATGGTCTGTAGCTGGAGGCAAGGGTTGGGTCTCTGTCGGGTTTGAGCAAAACTGAAATAAGAGCTGTGTTCATGTTGGTAGGTATAGTTCCAGATATTTGATATGACTAACCAGTTTGTTTAACAAAGGGGATATGAGTTGCCAGAAGTGTTTATAGAATTCTACTGGGTAGCCATTAGAACCTGGTGATATATTGTTGGGCATGGAGAAGAGTGCTTTCCTGACTTCATCTGAGATTATAGGTTGGTCTAAAGTGGTGGTCTGTTCATTGGATAATTCTGGAAGTTCGATGTTATGAAAGAAGGAATGGATATTGGAGATACCTGATACATTATCTGAATATTAGAGTCTTGTGTTTATCCCCTTTGGATTGTATATTAAATTTCCTTCTGTAACTTGTGTAACGGCTGCCTTGTGTGTTTTAAATTGCTGTAAGGAGGGATTTTGCTTTTTTACATTTTAGTTGATTAGGCAGGAATTTACCTGTTTTTTCATTGTGTTCAAAATTATTTCATCTTGCTCTTTGCATTAAGAATTGTGTATTTTGGTGTATAATATTTTCAAGCTGGGTCTTGATTTCCTGTATTTCATTGTGTATTTGCTCATTAGGGGAGTGGAAATGTAAAGAGTACAGATGTTTCAGTTTATTCTCCAGTTCTTGTTGTTTTTCTTTTCTTTTTCTTCCTTTTTTTCCTTGTGAGTGGAAGATGAGATGATATGTCCTCTAAGAGCTGTTTTTGCTGTTTCCCAGAGTACTAAGTACTCTATTTAGTATTTTTTCTGATGAGTCATTCAGTTCAATGAAGGATGTCCAATCTCTAAAGATGAAACTTGCCTCTCTTCAGTTCTCCTACAGCACTAACAGTGTACTACACTAGCTTACTTTGGAATGGAGTCCGCTAACGTCAACAAACAACTGGCACATCCTACAAGTTTGCACCCCACGAATGAGATTATGTCCTTAACATACCGTTACATGATTGACATACAGTTATGGAGGTTAAGTTTTGGCAATAAAAATTACTGTGGTTAGGTTTAGGAAAAGAAACATGGTAAAAACTCAAAGTTCACATGGACTCCAGGGGAAAGTCACCAGCAAAAGTCTTTTTTTTGGTGACCCACCCACCACCCCAACCTGCCTCCTTACATGCGCTCAGGACTGCTTCCTTGTTTACTGCTGTCAGGACACTGGTCACATGATCACAGCCTTTTAAAATACATGGGATATGTACGAATTTGGGTGCATTGCTTTTCATAGGAAAACATAAGAAAAAATTATGAGAACAGCCTGCCCACAGCTCTGGGATTTGTGTTTACTAAACTCAAGGTGCTACTGCCAATACTGCTAGGACTGCAGACCACTCTTCTCCTGGAGAAGTAGTGTCCCAGCAGCAGGGAGAGAGGCAGAGGGAGCACTGGCTAGCTAATTCTTGTCTCATCTGTGGTCTGGTTAACAGTATATTCATCAAATTCAGTGCCCCATATCATAAATTCAGTGCCTCCTGGCGCTGAAATCCTAGAGCCAGGTTTGCTAACTCCCACGCTTTTGCCCTGTGACACAAGCTTTTGTTAGTCACATGCTCTCTTCCATTCCAGAAAAGACTAACTTTTGAACTGAACCTGCTCCCTCACCGCTGTTTTTTTTAAACAAAGCCTAAGTTTGTCTCTGTCTCTTCTCTATTACAAAGCCAGACATGCTGTTGTATTTCCTCACTGATTGTTTTTTGTTGTTTTTTTTTAACACTGTGACTCTTTACACAAAACAGTGGTCAGTCTATTTGTCTAGTTCCACTAAAATATAAATAATATATAAATGGAGACTCTGTCTTTTATATACCTGTTGCTGCAGTGAATTATATCAGAGCTTCACTGATGATGGCTTTTTTTTCCCTCTGATTCTATGCACCAGCTTAGAGCATAACATATTCAGAGTTGATTGAGCAAACTCTAAACAGCTGCTCTGGAACCTAAAACTCAGAGTTTTCCATCTGGAGTTCATGAACTCTGACTTCAGGGTTAGACGAAGATCTTGTTTGTGTGTGTGTGTGTGTGTGTGTGTGAGTCAAAGAGAACCCATTTAATATTCCAATAAACTAATGTTAATACTATACAGCTTTTCCAGCTGCGACTCAGGACCCACGAACACCCACTAACATGTGGCTATTGTATTTAATGGGAAAGGTTACAACTGGCATTCATTGAGAAATGACTCTGTAGTAGTCACGGGCTCCAATCGGCAGTGAAGGAATTACGTCATCCTGATGAAGGCGTAAATTTTAGTCCCTATACCAGCACGATACAGTGAAGCGCTGCCACAAAACTTCATCCATCTGTGCCCAAGCAGCGCTCAAACTTGTCCATAGCATATGCCAGCCTATACCATAACCCCACCTCCACCATGGGGACCTCTGTTCACAACGCTGACATGCAAACCACTCGCCCTCATGACACCATACACATGACTGCCATTTGCCCACTACACTGTAGATTCATTCATAAAGAAAACACTTCTCTAAAGTGCATGATACCATCAGAGATGAGCAGTTGCCCATACTTGTTGGTTATGACGACAAACCGCTGTCATGTTAAGACCCTGGTGATAATAACGGGCATGCAAATGAGCTTGAGATGGCTTGTGATAGTTTGTGCAGAAATTCTTTGGTTGTGAAAATCAACTGTTGCATCAGCTGTTCAGGTGGCTGGTCTCAGACAATCTTGCAGGTGAAGACACTGGATGTGGAGATCCTGAGTTGGTGTGGTTACATGTGTCCTGCGGTTGTTAGGACAGTGGATGTACTGCCAAATTCATGGAGACGATATTGGAAAACAAGTTCACAGACAACAGCTGTGGTGGACATTCCTGCAGTCAGCAGGCATGCTCCCTTGAAATTTGCGACATCTGTGTCATTGTGTTGTGTGATAAAACTGCACATTTTAGAGTGTCTTTTTATTGTGACCAACCCAAGGCATAACTGTGCAGTAATGGTGCTGTTTAATTAGCACCTTGATGTACCTGTCAGCTGGATGGATTATCTGGGAAAAGGACACAGATTTTAACATATTGGCAAACAAAATTTGAGTGAAATAACTGTGTGCATAGAAAGTCTTATATCTTTTATTTAGACTCATGAAACAAAAATTAAAGTGTTGTGTTTTTATTTTTGGTCAGTGCAATAATATATGAATATGCTGCAGTATTGAAAAAAGATAAAACTTACAAAAGTAGGAAATAATGGATGAGAATGAGGAATTGATGGAAGCTACAGCAATTCCCTCAGATCTTGGCTGCCAGCGTGGCTGAAAATGCTATTGGATCACCAGGCCTGATAGTTTCAACAGCATTTAACACCTGTTAAGAGAGCAAAGAGTAACAACTGGTGCAATGCCTACAGTGCCAAGCAATCAAATTCAGTATGGATTGAAGTACTGGTGCGACCTCTCCTCTGTCAACATTCCAAGAGACTTCAGAGCAACCCAGCATTCAAACAGATACATCATTTGCAGCAGAATTAGAGTTTATTTGACAGAGGTCACACAATTCAGGCCTTCCTAATATCTCAAACATATATGTCCCAGCTGTGCAACGCAGAAATGATCCAATGTTTCCATGTTCCACCCAAGCGGAAGCGCACAAGGCTTCACATGATGCAATGGTATGCAACAGGGGAAAGTGACATGACATGATGCGCTAACTGCCTCATGAAGCTTCAAGTAAGATGACAAAGAGGACTGGGACACATATCTGTTGCTTTCTGAGTATGAACTGGTGCAGAGAGAACTGATAGACACCATGAGTGCCTTGATGGAGTTTCTATTTGTTATGTCTGCTCCTTGCCAGAACACATCTGTGAAGACTATAACCTTCTTAAAGAAAAACTCACACAATGGTTTGGAGTTAAAGATTCCCCAAGAACTGTTCGCAAGATGCTGACAGAGCTGTGGCAGGTAAAGAATCTCTGGCAGAGTTTGCTGAGGAGATGTGACACTTTGTCAGTCTGGCTTTTCCTAGAATCCTATTACTGTAGGATCAGCTAGCTACTGACACATTTTTTCAAAGATTGAAGAACCAAAATGTAGCTTATGGGTTCATGAATTGTGATCTACTATCACTGGCTGAGACACAAAAGCTAGCTGAAGTTCATTAACATAATTTCAAGGCAACTCTGGGCCTAGATGCTGAGATAAGGACAGGAAGGGCCAGACCTATCTCCTGGATAGATGAAAAAGGTGGCTTCCCTGATTGGCTTTTCATTGCCTCTGGACATTTACAGACTCCCAAGTATGTTATGGAGGAACAATTTAAAATGATGATAGACAAAGTGGAGCAGCTGCATCTGAAGCTGGAGCACCTGCAGCCTGTGGCCAGAGACTGTGAGAGCGAGGGGTCCACTGCACGCTCTACACTGTATGGCAACAGAACACATGAACAAGAGAATGGAAGGAGACTGACACCTCAACTTCCTCCTCAAAGCTCAAGAATGCATTCACCCAGCCTAAATCAAGCAAGCAGAACCACTTGGAATGTTTCCGTTGGACTAGGTTACCTTGTCCAACTCGCTGTATGTGTGCATCCCCAAGAAAAGTAAGGTAGAATCTTTCGAGAGACCTACAAGCAAGGACGACCAACCTCCTACCCTGTAGCTTTGAAATGACATTGAATGGCCTACCTGTTCAGGTGGTTGCTGATACTGGTGTAGAAGCCACAGTGATACCTGAAAGGTTTATAGCATGCTCCCAGAGACCTCTCTCTGGAATGCTGGAGTTGGAAGTAAAATGTCCGCCTTGGAAAGACATGCAGGAAGCAGGAGTAGTTGTACCATCCTCCTCTCAGTGGACATCATCAGTTATCCTTGTTGGTAAGAAGGATGGTGGTGTCTATCGGTGTGTTGACTATCAGCGCCCAAATGGCCTTACATTGAAGGACTATCCAACATAATGCAAATGCAGATGCACATTTGAGGTGCAACTTAAAGAGCTCAACAGACTGACTGTTATCAAGCAGGCAAGGAAGAAACAGAGCTCCCATATCAAGGGTGTTCACTGTAAAAGGCCACACAAGCAACGGACCAGATTCTGGGAGGATATGGATGGTGCAGTGCCTCTGGTCATCAGTCAGATCTACATTACTGCTAGGAGAATGCTGACAGATAAAACCTATCCACGCTGTTGCTGGTCCCTGCCTCACTGCAATCTGCAGCCATGTAGGCATTCCACAGTCGTTACATTAAGTTACAATTGGTACAGCATGGGAAGTGTTCTTTGCAAATACATTCAAAAATGCTGTCAGTGAAAAGCCCAGAAATCAACCAGTCCCACACTAAGTGCCAAGCTCCAGAGCACCCATGGATCAGTTGCATCTCGATGTACTGGGACCATTTCCTGTCTCATCCTAGGGAAACAAGTAAATGCTGGTTATATCTCATAGTTACATACACAGCTTTTAACATTGTTTCCTTGCTGAGGGATACTTAGATGTAGGTTTGTTGCAATAAACCACGAAACCATGAGAAGATGAAGTTAGTAGGGGTGGGAATCACCACAGGCTCCATGATACAATATCATCACGATATTTCAGTCATGATACAATATGATTGCGATTTTAAATATGTTGCGATATGCTAAGTATAGCCATTTATTACCTGTCTTCAGCAGCAAATAATGACCCTAAAGGAAAACTTTGTCAACATCTGTTTTATCTAATAAGATAAAGTTTTAAGTCTGTTCATTTCACAGTAATTTTTTTGCAGTAAAATAGTGGATAGTAGTGGACTGTAAAAGCAACGGATGATATTATTCAAGTAGGCTATGTAATTTTTAATTTGTATATGTAAGATTAATAATTTGATTATTAAAAAAAACTAAAGTTGGCACTGTGTGATGATACAATATTGACACACAAAAATATTATGATACTTTGCTGTATCAATTTTTCCCCCCACCCCTAAAAGTCACCCACATGGTTTGTGTAAGTCATATTGCTGAAGCCATATATTAGCTTCAGCTGAACTACAGAAAGCATTTTGCATATAACAAGGACTTTGAATTTTTACAGTGTAGTTGCATTAGAAATTAGTTGAAGCCAGCATGGAAAGAAGGGCCGATTACTGTGACCAATAACTCTTTCAACGTAGATACTGTCATTTAACTGTTGTATTAAAGACACATTTGGAAAATTATAACTCCTCCTTTCATCTTATCTGTCTTCCTTTCTTGGGTAAACCTCAACAACACACTCTGTAACAGGTGTGATGCAGCTATAATGTCAGTCTTGTCCTTTTTCCATCTTCCCTTCCCTTGCTGCTCCCTGTCCCACTCTTTTCCAGCCAAGGATACTAGTTTGTATCTATGTATGGAATCATCAAACAAAAGTGAGCTTCACATCACATCAGGTAAAGAAGGCATGCCTGGGCACTTCTAACAGCCTCCCAAAGATGTGTGTTTCAAGTCCTCACAAGAAGGCTGCCTCTCATTGAAGTTCAAATGGATAGCTCTTGGGCACAAGCTTTCCAGGGGGGAGGGAGGGAAGCTAGCTCACCTCTGTACCAAACTCACATATCCTACCAGGGAGCTACGTGTGAGGAAAAAAAAAATTAAAAGTGCAGCTCATGGGCAAAGCAACCGATTCCTTCTTTTCTGTCTCTCAAGTAGCCCCCCCCCCCCCCCCCCCCCCCCCATCCCCTTGAGCTGCTATTGCAATGTCAACAAAATTGGGGATGGGAATGTGGCCGTCTGATGAAAATCAACTAGCTCAATGGGATCCTCACATGAAAAGAACAGCGCCTCAGCACAGATTTCCGTATCTATCATTATGAGCCCCATCTATAGTGAAAATGAACTAATCGTCTAGTTATTGGTGCCTTGTTATCCACAGTTTGCCCCAGATGAATGGTCTTTTGCCATGAGGACCTGCCATTGAATAAAGACAATTAAACTACAAAGGGCTTTGATTACCACTCTTCTACTTTGATGAAGGAACAATAATTCCAACAATACCAATCCTTATGAGTTCCTCAGGGTTAAACATTTGGGGGGAAACTGTGGTAAGCTGTATCAAATTAAGTCAGAAGGGGGAAGTTCATTTAATAGCTTGGAACTCCCAATCTCAGACTAAATATCTTTTCCCATGAGCCTTTGCCTGCTGTGCCCCTCCTCCTTCCCTGCAGTGAGGCCTAATTTTCCTGTTTTCACCGAGAAGATTTCATGGTTCACAAGATCAAAAGCTTGCATAAGCTCTGCGTTTGTTTACATCAGCCTACACCCAGGCAAATAAAGTAATGTTGACTATATTTCTCTTTTGCTCTCCTGGCTTGTACTCGTCCGCCATCACACATGACCTTCCACCTCCACTCACTGCACATTCTCTGCTTATTTTCTCACTCCACATTACCAGGTTATAAAGCAGCACCCTTCCTTTCTCTAACTTTGTCCATATTCATGAAGTAATTCCAAAGAATTGGCAGCTAAAGCTAATGCTAAACTCAGATCCTCCGAAACTGCCATCTCGATGTGTGAGAGCAGTGACGTCTTTTCTGTCTCCACGTGGTGGATTTTGACACAGCCCAAATAAGGTCCTTTGACATTTGAAATGGAAGTGTGACAAGAGGGACAAAAACAACCACCAAATCAACACATGAATAAATAATCTGTTTGCCTTTTCAGTGTCCCATTTTGACAAACCACAGGCCATCCGTCTCGAAAGATGTCTGGGACTCATTTAGTGCTGAACAGTTTTGAATGAACGTGTCCCTTTGATGTTTGGCTGAGTTCTGACATGTCTTCATAGTTCTATTGTTTTATAATTTTAAACTGATTGGAGTCCCTTAAACAATAAAACTCAAATATCATGCGAGCAAACATCTTGAACAAACTGCTTGAATATTACATATTGTACAAATTAGTTTGTGATAAAATCTGTAACTTTTAGCACATTATAGCCCTCTGCAGTGGCAAGAGTTGTTATGGAAGGTTACACAGAAACCACACTTAACAAGTTTGTGGGTTTTATTAAAGAATTGAGTAATGTTTTTGATGCAATCAAACTGAATGTTATGAAGTTAAGAAGGCCATCACAGTTGCCAAATTTTATTGTGCAAACACAACAAATGCAGAGAATCATTGAGTAATGACTCGGGCTGCAGGAATAAATGTAACCTACTTACACAGTGCAAAAAAAGGACATTCCTTGTTCCCTCTTAATCTACAGGAACAAAACTCGTGTCTGCACTACGTGTTCATAAAAGCTGCAGCTGCCAGCTGCTAGGGGAATTTCTGAAAATATCAAGTGTGACTGCAGAAATGCTCAAGAACTTACTGAGTTGTAAACTACTGTCTTAGTCCCATTTGCAGTGGTTGCTCCCTTTGATCATTTTTTAAAAATGATCTTGTTATGTGTAAAAAACACATTTTATTGGCCATGCAACATTTTGTTTGTCACTGAGCCAAAAAGTTTGTCACAAAATATTTGCTTTGAAATTCATGTAACGTCATGAAGATACAATTGCTCTTTCGACATGAATGCAAACACATTTAACACAAACAAGAGGAATAATGGATCAAGGAGTATTGTTGAGGTCACCTATTGTCAGGGGGAAGCTCAAGGTCCAGATTTTTTATTAACTGTTGGCGCTACATCAGGTACATCCATATGTCATCACTCACAATGGTTATTTTTTCTATCCATCCATCTCTACTTGCTATGTATTTTGCATCGCTAGATGACCAAAACCAAAAAATAAACAACAAAAGCACCTGTCAGTCAGGGGCACATTTCACAAAAGTGATTTGCTAGCATCACTTAACACACAGACAAACTGTGGCAGCATCACTTTTCACTTTTGGCTCCAGGCATGGTTCCAATTTAGCACACCATTTAAAGGGAAATTTCGTTTTATTTCAACCTGTCTCCTATCGTCCTAAATTTGTTTCAAGTGACTAGTGACATAAAAATAATAGTTAGCATGTTAGCCGTTAGTCTAGATACAGCCATAGTAGTGTCAGACCTGTTAAAACATATGTGAATGGGCATACAAGCAAACAAGCTTTTTTTCCACAAAGACCGCCTCATATCGTTAGGATAAATGTCAGAGAACATATAGAAAACGACATGTAAACGTGTTGTCTTACCTTACCGGTGTGCTGCCATGTTTGTTTACCATTTAGCTCTGCTTTCCAAAGCGCGGCCAAAATATATCTCGTGAGCTCTAGATAAAGCCCAGCTGGATACTACTCCAGGTGGAGGTGTCTCATCCTCGGTCACATCCAGACCTTGAAAATAAGGCTGCAACCGGTCCCATTCCTTGCAACAGAGGCATTCCTCTTCTGTGGGCACTGGGGCACAGCATTCACAGGTACACCACCAATCTCCAGAGCTACGCAGGCATTCCTCCTCTCTTGTCCTCTACCTGTTGCGCCTCTCTCTCTCTCTCCTCCTCCGTTCTTCAATTTCACGAAGCTCTTCGTCAGTGTATTCTGGCTCAAATAAATAAGGGCAGCCATCAAACTCTGCAAAATCAAATTCCGCTTCCACAAAGTCGAAGTCTGGCAAAAAGTCAGCCATTATTCTATAAATCTTTCATAAAATAAATGAATGAACTTTTCAGGCTACTGTCCGGTTCTGCCTTTCAGCTATATATATATATATATATATATATATATATATATATATATATATATATATAAAATGTAAAATGTCAAAACGGTTGTACATTTAGAGGTTTTTAGAATCACTGTCAACTAGTACATTGTACGTAGGACTTACTCTGTATACCGTAATTATATATAGGGCAGTGGATGGGTCACAAAACACAGGACTTTCCACCGGGACTATCTTTCAGGGGAGCCATTTGAATTTCAAGTGAACTTTGAGTAATTTTAAGGTATGTCCTTACTATGTTTATTTTCCTAAAGTTAACCTCTGTAACTTTACGTTAAATAATGTTATATGCAGGACATAACATCATTCATGGGGTGCTAATTCATAGGATATCACATGAACTGTTGTATGAGGATACGCTGAATGAGGACAGGTGCAAGCTGACAAGCCAGGACAAACCGATCAACATTTCCCCAGTGAGAAAGTGTCCAAAAACAGTATATGACCACTGGGCCTTATGCAGCAACAATCCCTTAAAGTTCTTTTATATTTTCTCTTAATTTTCTGTTAAGAGAAAAAAAAAGAGAAGTCAACTCCAGATGCACTGAGCGTTCCTAACCATCTAAATCTGCTCTGAACCAGGTGTATTTAATGATGAATCCCACTTGATCATAAGTCACCTATTAACATAGGTAATGCTCCCTAAACACTAAATAAGGGCAGGTGAAAAGGCTGCACAAAGAAGTAAATGTCATCTTTTAGTAAGTAAGTATTAGTATGTTTATACAATCAGGAAAATGTACTGCAGTTTTAAAAGTAAAAGTACTCAATTCAGAAAAGTTTTTAATAAAATCAATAATCAAAAATAATAAAAAAACACAAAACAGCAAGTGGTCATACAAATAAATATGAGAACCTGGAACCAGGAAATGTTTTGCATGAAAAATGAAACAATTATAAAAAAATAGTAGCCAATTCATTTTCTAACTAATTGACTCATTATTTCAGCTGCACTTGTGTATTTTCATATAGTTCCTGTAAAATTTTAATTAAGTAACTGGTAACTAAAGCTATCACAAACTAGTAGTGAAGTAAACAGTACATTATTTCCCTCTGAATTGTAATGGTACAGAAGTAGAAAATGGCATGAAACGTAAACATTCTTTGAATTTTACTTAAGTATGTACTTAGTTACATTCCACTACTGGTCAGCAGAGTGGCGCACAGTAGTTGAATTTATAGTAATTGGCATTGGCTATAGGGCATACCGAGCAATGTCTGGTGGGCCATTGGCATATTTTGGGCAGGCACAATCGTAATTTACTTAATGTAATTATGTAGATATTTTCTAATGGCTGTGCCGGCCTTTAAAGCACGGAAAACGGCCCACTGGTTATTTTTGTACACTTACATTGGGCTGGCCCATGAAATCTCTCAGCCCTTCCTCCTCTGCCACCCCCTCCCCGCTCATTTCCTGAGTTCTCCTGAGTTCGAGTAGTTTGCTGTTGGCCTTTTGCACAGTGATGGAGTGCGTAGCCTACTAACGTACACTGATGGATAAACCACCAAAGTGCAAGGGAGGTGCGGAGAAGCTACAGGAGAAAAGGCGCAAGAATGTCCAGGCAGATGCAGGCAGATGCAGGCAGATGCAGCCATATGCGCGAAAATATCTGACATGTTTGCTGGTGCAGCAGGGCCGTCCGCACCGAGTGCAGTACATCCCGTTGCACCAAACATAAATGTGGATCCTCAAGAATGTAGCTCAGGAGAAGCTGGTGGAGGTGATTCAGAGGAGGAGGAGGGACAGAAAGATATGGCCCAGGGACAGATTGAGGAGACCGGAGTAGCCACTGCCGGCCGGGTAAGGAGTAATATCAGCAGAATGAACGAGAGACTCTGTCATGTAGGGAGGGAGATTATTTGTGTGCGTCTGTGTAAGGGTGTCCACGTCTCGCTTTTCATGCATTTGAGCGTTTGCCTGTGTCCGCACCTGGTGCTTTAATGTTTGACAGTTGCATGGGGAGAAATCAATTGATGAAGACAGAGTATTGATTTTGATACCATAATGTAAAACATCTAGTAGAGACGTTACATTTTAACTAAGAGATTTTGGTTTGATTCAAGATTTTTTAAACTTAAATCATGAACTACAGTATTGCAGAGGCAGTACAGTAGGTCAAGGGAAAGTGGCTACATCAAAAAGAATAAATCCCTTAACCTTCAAACTGCTGCTGCATCACAAAACAACACCTGTAGTTCCTAACTGGTAATATTTTACAGTGTAGTATCTAAGGGTGGAGTTCCCTCTATATAAAACCAGGCCAATAGCTCCAGTAATTTACACAAAACCTTTACCTTCCAAAATTTGTGGAAATTCAGAGGATCACAGACAATAATACTTCCACCAATGTATGTAAAGTCTGGTCTTGAGCAGATTACAAGCCAAAGGTGTGCAAAGGGGAATGGAATGCCCCCCCCCCACCCCCCCCCCCCCCCCCCCCCCCCACCCCACCTCCCACTCCCACCCCTACGAGGCAATTGGACAACCATAGACTCATGTGGGTAGGGGCTGGCACACCTCAGAGACAGAAGAGGAAGAAGGGGGAGCAAAGTACCTGGTTCTGGTTCTCATGAAGGCTTTATAATAGTGAGACCAATGCCAGCAGTTGAGGTGCCCAAGGCATACAGAGTAAAAGAGTTACAGCAAGGGAGTGTGCACCATTGAGCCTTGGCCAGAGAGAGAAACAGAATGTGAAAGGGAGAGAGTATGAATTACTTTTTAATAAGCAAAGATTTTCACTTTACAGAGTCTTCAAATAAAACTATGTTCTTTTGAAGACCAAAACAATAACCACTCTGCTGCAAATGAGAAAACAGTTCTTGTTTTATGTAGAGTATTTGTGTGTACATGTGTATAATATATTGTATTTATATTTATGTAAATATCTTATTTGAAGGGAAAGCCTAACCACTGCCTGGGGAGGAGTCATATTTGACAACGATTACGAGATTGTATATCCTTCTGCTCATCGCAGGAAACAAACAGTCCGACTCTGAATTTAACTCAACAAACAAGAAACATATGCCTGTCTTTCCTCTCCCGTCATCCCCTTCCACCACCCTCTTTTCCATGAGAAACATGTAAATACAAAGACCCAAAAACACATGTGGTTAGTCATAAAGCTGCTGCAAATGTACCCCCCCCCCCCCCGTTTTTTTTCTTCTCTCTGTGCCGCCCCCAGCCTCGACCTCCTCACCCGAGAAACAAACCCACAAGAAGGAGGGAGAGAGGGAAAAAACTAAGGAACAGGAAAACAACAAAAAACAAGAACAAAGAATGTTGGAGGGGATCACAGCATTGGGAAACTGACTTAATTGCCTGTGTGTGAAAAGCAAAGGAGAAGAGGGACAAGCTGGCGACAGGGAGCCAGTGGAGAAAAAAAAGGACAGAGCTGCTGTGGGCTCCTGCAGACTGCAAAGCCATTTCCTCACAATGGTGGCCTCTTGTCGTGCCAGGGGGGCCATGTTGGCCCATCAGTGGGTGGCATGTGAGATGAGGAACACAAACAAGGAAAGACAGTGCTACTACAGTCCTCATTATGAGACGGCTGAATTGTGTGATTGTCCATTAGCCTGTTTGGAGATGGACAGATTCCCTCAGAGGCTGATGGCAACTTTCTACCTTCTCATCCAACTTAGTCCCTTCCCATCATCAAGGCCGATTAGCCTAATCATTCTCGCTTCAGTGGTAGTTATCATCTTGGGTGTTAGATGAAAATGGCTTGCAGCTGGGTTGTGTACAGCTCAATCTCTAACAGGTGCTGGGCTCTGTGGGTATAGAGTAAACAATGGTGGCTAAGCCCCGAGCTTTGCCAGGCAGAGTGTCTACGATGGGAAACAGTCAGGCTTGAGGGCTCACACACCCACAACCCAGGTGGTTTTCAGAGGTTCATTTGGGCATGTGTAAACTCTTGGTGTGGTAACTTGTTTTGGATGGTGGTGAAAATCTGTGGAGAAAAAAAGGAAAAGAAGAGTTTAGATCATTTTAGCTGCTAAATGATGGTCTGGTTTCCATCTTATGGCACCTGCACATTAAATGACTTTCAAAGTTGTCCGAATGCTGTACTGATCACATTACACAACTGTGTTATGTATAATGTGGTGTGTTGAGATTTTTGTGGTTTGCACATTACATGAGTGATAGGCGACAGAGCGTCACACATTACATTTCGTTAGGAGGAATCCCTAACAAGTATGTCTGGTCTCCAAACTACATCTACTCAACAAAACACACACGGGAAGTAATATGGGAAAAGATGCAAGACCATGCAGTCAGAAGAATTTTTGCACATGGAGGAGTCTTTCTCACAGTTATGCTTGCTTATGCTCTGTTGTAGGTGTTACAACTCCTCCCCCAATATTCCCCTCGCCTCGTATCTTGCACTCTCATTGGCTTCACTTGTCGCTGCCGTCATTTCTGGCATAAGCAAATTTCACACATTTGGACTCGAAGACAGGTCCAGATAATTAACCTGTAAAATATATCTTGGGTATCACAATGGATGGTTGCATTTCTCAGTTGCATCTTTGAAAATTTACACAAAGCAATCATCCCTCACATTAACTAAAATCGTGCAGGGTAAACTCACTATTAGATGCAAGACAAAAGACAAGAGAAAGAACAATGTATCCTCATACAATAATTTGTATGATTTCCTCCAAATTAGCGGCCCATGAATGGTGTTATGTCCTTAATGTTGGTTGTGGCTCTGAAGTAGAGCGGGTTGTCCACCAAGATCAGCGGTTCGATCCCCAGCTCCTCCAGTCTGCATGTTGAAGTATCCTTGAGCAAGATACTGAACCCCAAATTGCAAATCGGTATGTGTGTGTTAAAAACTGAGTAGCAGGTGGCACCTTGTATGGGTAGCCTCGGCCACCAGTGTATGAATGTGTGTGTGAATGGGTGAACGTGACTTGTAGTGTAAAAAGCACTTTGAGTGGTCGAATGACTAGAAAGGTGCTATACAAATGCAGGTCCATTTACATAGTTTACATTACATACATACATAAAGTTATAGAGGTTAGGTTTAAATGCTAAAATGGTAAATAGACTGCACTTGTATGGTGCTTTTCTCATCTTCCAACCACTCAAAGCACTTTTACACAATGAGTCACATTCACACACACATTCACACGCTGGTGGCTGAGACTACCATACACAGTGCCACCTGATAACCATTTACACGCAATCACACACTGGTGGAACAGCCATCAGGAGCATTTTGGGGCTCAGTATCTTGCCCAAGGATACTTTAACATGCACACTCAAGGAGCTGGTGATTGAATTGCAGCTCTTCTGATCTGTGGACGACCCACTTTACCTCCTGAGCCACAGTTGTCGTATAGGTACCTAAAGTTACTGTAATGAGGTTTCAGAAAAGAGACACAGTGTCAGTGTACCTTAAAATCATTTAAAGTTGACACGGTTCCGAACACCGGTCTCCCGGGGAAAGTATTTTGTTATGTGACCCATCCACCATTCCAACCTGCCGCCTAACTGGACTGCTCTGGACTGCTTTCTTCTTTACACCCATCAGCATATTGGTCACATGATTGCAGCCTTCCAAAATGCGTGAGTTATGCACAAATTACTGGCTCATCCTTACATGGGATATATATCAGTGCATGACAACAGCCTGGATAGAAGATAGTAACTTCATCACATAATGAGAAATCTGACACACTGTATGCAAAGTGGTTTTCTCGTATATTATTTTATTGAAAGAGTTGATGAAAATCCTCTGTTCCCACTTTGCCTCTCCTCTTCATAGGACTCCAGAGCCGCAAGAGTCACATGACTGTGTCACATGATGGAGGCTAGTTTTTATGCCTGTGGTGCCTGGGAGGCCTCCAAACCCAGAGTGGCCTTACCACATTTCCCACAGCCGTCTGGGGAATGGACTGCGGACCTGAAGGTATGTGTGAGACACAACACTAAAGCACTATGGCTGTCTTAGGATAAAAGTGCAGAGAAATTCCCCAGTTTCTAAAAAAGAGCTCAGTTCAATATTGTCCATGGCAGCCACACCCAAGCAAGACAATATACGGATGACAATGTCTGGATGCGGCTGCAGGTTCTTTGTGGTTCGTGTCTGGGTTTGGGAACATAAACGGCTTTTTTTAATGGGCTTGAGTTGTAATTTGTGAAAAAATTGTATAAATTAAAATGTTTCTTTATCAGTGCAAAATTTGTGCTGTTTAACTTACAGATACGTGTTGATCACCTGCTAAACAAAACACAAGTATTGTTATTTGCAGCACCAGAACGTGTCGGTGTACATGTCCAGAGCAAGATCAATACTGAAACAATTTCGTCTTGCACTGTTGGACTTTGGGCTGAGTGGAGCTCAACTGAAGTGACAATATGACAATAATAAAACTAAATAATATAGCCAGTTCCATGTTGTACATCCACATGCAACAAAATAAAGAACAACCACAACAGCAAAAATGTAACAAATCGTGGTCTAGCAACAATAAATCTGACTTTCCTTTGCATGGATTCTTCTTCTTGATGCCAGAATGAGAATTGTTTTCTGCCTTAATCATAGTTCTCTTTCTAATTTAGTTTTTGCAGTACTGACAGCAAAGTAATATTTTTAAAGCTTGGCTTTTTGTAACCAAAAAGGCGACAAAAATCGCCAAAGCAGCCTTTATCTGTGTGAATTTTAGTTTTCCCACTAGATGCCACCAACTCATGACTGGACTTCCAGGCTTCAGTGTGGTGCTGGTTTACTGGTCTCATCTGTCCCCGATATAACTTTATGACAGGAGCATGTTTAGCTTCAAAGCCTTTTTTGACCCCAAACTCTAAACCCATTCTGCGTTTGCATACCAAGCTGCCCGCAATGTCATGTGGGCCAGCGTGTTAACAAGACTCAAGGTTGCCATATCTTGACACATTAGCATACTTTGTGTGTGCACAGAGGCCCGGAGGGAGTTTGGTTCAGGCATTCATGTGAAAAACCACAACGCCTTAATCACTGTATTTTTAGAAATGCCGCTCCCAATATTCAGGATCGCACAAGAAAAGACAAGAGTCTGATGGATTCAAAATACACCACATACCCTCCAAACTAAGGCCACAGGCGAAGCCTTTCGAGGGACTGCATTCCGTTGGGTCACTGAGGAATGTCGACAAAGTAGCTTGCCACGAAAAACTCATGTTATCGGATCATTTGGCCATTCTGAAGTTCTAAACAATGGCGGCCCTAGCAGTGGACTGCATAGACCAACTTTGGGCTGCATGGCAAAATTCTATCTCTATTCCTCCTCTTGAGATCTGAGAAAGATACCGTCCTGCGGTGTTTACTGACGAAAGAACACTGCTAAATGGAGCTGTGGTTCACCGATCTGTAAATATGGCCCTTGCCAGCCAAATTGTTCCCCTTGTTGACAGTGGTTTGGGCCCAGATCTCTATCATGCCCAAAGAACACAGGCTTCCCTTGGGGGTGGTTTGAGACCCGACAGGGGGTAGTTAGACAAAATAGATAATGCCTATCCACTGCTGACACCAAGTTGGCAGAGGAAGAGAGAAAGAGAAAGAGACGGATGGATGCTCCCAAAATAAATGAACAAAAGTCATCCAGAAAGAGTCCTCTTAAGTCAGAGCAGAGAAGGCCAAAAAGCTATAATATGCTTTTTCCTCTTTTGAGTTTGTGTGGACAGTTGAATAGTTTGTGGTCACTATAGGCATTGAACTACTATCCATAAGATAATCACTGTTATCTGCAATTTTTCAAGAAATCTGCTGATAATTCAATGACAAAGCTCCTTCTTGATTGTGACCCCAGCAGTTCCATACTTACGCCACATGACCTTTCCAACTGCTTATGAAGAATGCCAGGTATGCTCAAAGCTCCAGAACAAGCTACTAAGTACACACCAAATTTTCAACAAAATATTTTGTTATCGCCACAGACCTACAGTTTAGAGCAGGTAGAACAGGTTGCACAGAAACTGGGATCTGGCGTATCCGCCTTGCTGAGAGACTCCTTTAAGCCTTCTGTATTTTCCTGGAAATGTGTATATTTGCAGTTGCATAATTGATCATCACTCAATATCCAGGTGTCATCTGGCTGTCAATTTACCATGCATACTTCCTGACTGAATAAGCAGTTTTTCTTCACAAGTTAATAAAAAAAAGATTTTTATTTACAGTGAAGACAAAGCTAGTTTCTATATCTATTTTTAACCTTATATCTTCTGCTCATAATCTTACAATGACAGATTTTTTTCAGGTAAAGACAGTAAAAGGAGCAGAGTGGTGTACTTGCTTAAAAGACATGCATGCTAGTCAAGGTTATGTTGAATCTAGATATTCCCTCCAGATAACAGGTACCCCCACAACACCCTCACACCCACATGCACATCACCCTCACAACAGAATGACAGAGAAACAAGATAGTTCAGGGAAGCTGAAAAGATAAGCAAACTTGACAACAGAGAATGGGAGAGTGGGTGAGAGAGACAGAAAGACAGACTGGAGGAGAGAGAGACGGAGAGAGATCTCCAGCAGTGCCAGCCGAAAGAGGATCAAGGTGGTTTTGGATGAGTTTCAGAGGTAAGCTGCAGCTAAAGCCTCTAGCTTGGACTGTTCACACGCAAATGCCAAGCCCCACCGCACACACCATGAAACACGAGACAACACTCAGGTGTTTGGTGACAGGCAAGAGGACAGCATCCACTGTTTAGGGGTTCGTTTCAAGAATGCAAATGTTGTTTTATATGCAGTATCCTCCCATCCTGTGGAGGAAATATTGTATTTGTATTTGTACTTTCTGTCTTTCCCAGTTGATATTGAAACTACAAACTAAACCTTGTGCATGTTAACAAATGATTTCCATTGCAAAAATGTTCCTATAAGTTGCTTGCAGTGACAAAATGTTCCTATATGAGAATCATGATGGTTAGATATGTCAAGGGACACAGTTGGTATTGTTTGCACTGGTATTTTTTATTTATTTAAGGCTAAAACTGTACATGTATATCTTAATAAATAAAAATTAGGGCTGTCAAAAGATTACTTTTAAAATAGTGATTAATCGTTGAATTTTAATAGTTAATCGCAATTAATTGAGTTTTTAGTCACATGTTTAAAATTCCATTATTTTGCATTTTCAAAACAGTTGTAAAGTCCATATTAACAAGGTGAAACAATTCTTACAAGAGTGTCTTGATTGAGAATCAAATACATGCAATGAAATTTACTTAATGATCTTGACTTTTAGATTGATTTATTTCAAAGCAGAGCTGCACTGCTACAATAGCGTGGTCTTGAAACCATGACTTAGAGGTAGGAGACAACTGCAAGTGCTTATTCCGTCAAAAACAGTGTTTGTTTTTTTGTTTGTTTGTAAGGATTACACTGTTCCAGTTAAAAAAGTACAGTTGCTCTGATATAATTGTGGTTACTCACTGATGTCCAGTGATCCCTGGTTAATGTGACAGTATTTGCACTTTTCAGGAGTCCCAGTTTAGTTGCTTGCTCTGATTCATACAGGTCCTGTATGTGTTAAACTATAAACCCATGACATTAAGACATATGAGTGGTCACAACATGCCAACCTGAGGACATCCCATAATACATAAATATACATTTGCGGTGGTGTGTCTATGTTACTCTGCAGTTATACCTCCAAAACAATGGTCTGCAGGGGGGTTCTGTGAAATGCTGAAAAGTTTGATTGATTCAGAACACACCTAAAACATACATGGCTTAATAGAGACACTTTCAAACACAAGTACACAAATCAGCTTAATTATAACTCGCAAGATTCACAGACAAAGAACATCTTTTGCTGAGCACATTTTCCCCACAAATGCCTATGGCATTTTACATTGCATAAATTAGCATGGTTAGCATGATATGAAGCCTGGAACAACAGCAACATTTAATAAAAGGTAATGGTACAAAATCCAGCTTGATTAACACTCACAGGGTTCATCAACAGAAAAATAGTCTTACTATACATGTTTCCCCCCACAAATACAACATGCTAACATTATTAGCGTAAGACTATGACATTTTACATTGCAAAAAATTAGAATAGTGGCGAGCAGAGTTTTTCTCAACTCACATGAAGTCAGCATAAATTACACACAGGACTTAAAATGCAGGTCTGGAGTCAGTTTTCACCCATTTAGCAGTGCTGTAGTTAACTTTTAGTTTCATCCACAGGTCTGTAGCAATTTGCTCACTCTTAAATAGCGCTTTGCCTGCTTTGGTGATGCATTTGACACAAGGTGTATATTATTTTTGACTTGTCAACTGAGCCATCTGGGGGTTCTTCAAAGTGAAATGAGCCATTCAAAAGTGTAGTGGTGTCTTATTTTCCATCACTGCAGCAGCAGGAAGCAGGGGGGTCTGCCCATTGGTCCGACAGCCCATTGTTCCGACCATATTAAACCCATTGTTCCGAAGTCCCATTGTTCCGAAATCATCATGATGCCCTGTGGTTAAGGTCTGGTTAGGTTTAGGCACAAAAACCACTTGGTTAGGGTCAGGAAAAGCTCATGGTGTGGGTTAAAATGAAAAAGAAAGTGGCAAACACATAAGCCATGAGCCTGCTTTGCCTCAAGCCTTTCCCAGCTGACCCAGAGCCGGTCGCGGCGCACCATCAAGGCAGAAATACGCCCGCCGGGAGCCTTTCAGCACCCCGGAAAGCTCCCCACACAACCCAGACCCCAGAGTTAATAACAGGAGGTTATGGTGTCCATTCTCTCCTCTCTATGACACTTGTATCTCGACCAGTAGCCTACTTTTGTTGCATTGCTGATCCTCTATGGTACACAAATACAGTATAGCCTAGTATAATCACATATCAGAACAACGGGATGTCGGACTAATGAGAGGTCGGAACAATGCTACGGCACCGGAAGCAGGTAGCTGCTGCCACAGCTTGTCTACAAGTAAGGGTGCCTTTAAGAAGCAAAATAGCAGCACGTCATTAATGTGATTTTAAATGATTTTAAAATAATGTATTCGTGATTAATGCGTTAGGCAGCCATTTTCAGTGGAAAATCCAGACAAATCAACTGTACACCTGCCCAGCACCTAACAGCAGATGGGCAACTTCCGACTTAAGCTAAACTGACACTACACAACTTTCACTTATCAGGTCCCTGTACTGCTCACAGTACACAGCTTTATGTTTTGCAACTTTGTAAGACGTAAAAATCATGGACGTAGCTACAGTGACATTACCCATTGGTTTGTGGACTCCTGTTTTGAAGCCCTGAGTTCGGCATTTCAGCTGTCGCCATCTTGTTTTTTTGGAGCCAGAAGTAACCATATTTGGGTGAGAGGCTGGTGCTGTGGAGGAGTGAGGGGTGAATCTGACTGAGAAGCTGAGACACTATCAGTGGACAGCCTGTCACTCAAAGTGACAGAAAGTTATGTTTGGTCAATGAAAACAGAAAACATATGTCATCCCATTCAAACCAAGCAAGGAAGACTTGCATGCTACCTTGCAACATTAGCTTGTAATTCTCTCCTCTATTACTACCATTACACAATTTAAAACTCACTAGACCAACCAACTACCTCCTTGACACGGTCCCAAGCCTCATTCTTTTTTGGCCTCATTTTGGTCTCTGTAACTGAACAGCGACACATTATAAAGGATTGAGTTGGCGAGCACAAATAATAAACTTCTCAATATCCATTGACGGAACAAGTGGGCTATAGGAACCAAAGTTACATGGCTTGTTCTCTGGGACCCGCTTCATCGAAGCACGTCAGCATTCCGATTGGTTGTCGCCGAATCACGTCAGAGCTCATTACCATAAAGTTAAACGAGTTTTACCTCCCCTCCGGACCGCTCCAGTTACTTTGGTCGCCCAAGACACGTGGCTGATGACCAGGTCACCCAAGTCGCTGGGCTCTCATTGAAAATGAATGACTTACACAGTTTTGGAAGCTGGTTTGAACGTACAGTTAGTGGGTCACACACGACAAGATCTTTCATCAGAAGGAATCTCCAATGAGTGGGTTGTGTCATGTAATACATGGATCGACTCAGAACCCACAGGTCAGGCAGGTGCTTAGGTATCATGGGAATGGGCGGGAAAAAAAGCAGCATTCCAATTAAGTACAATCAAATAACTCACAGAAACATTGTGTGCCATAGTCCACCTTCCACCCATTCTCTTTCACCCTCAAACACACTCACACACACACACCTTGGACAGGACTGCAGCGCTCACGCCGGATTTCCACTGGATGCGTGTCCGTTGCGGAACAGCAGCGCTGGTTAGCCGCTGCGTGCTCCGCCATCCGTCAATACCCACCGGCTGCATTTGCTGTGTGGAGCAGTGCAGCTCCGCCGGAAGACATCTCGGTGCACTGCCATGATTAATATCTCCTCGTCCATGGTGTCAACGGGGTGAAATGACGTCTGAAAACCTCTGACCCGTTGACTTCAGACCTGCCTCTGCCCATTATGACGTTTTCAAAGTGTAGTGCAGGGAAATATGATCCGCCATGAACACTGTGTATTTTATTTTGAAAATTAACTGGATGTTTTATTTTGTTTCAGTGCATGACTTCCTGCCCCACACGATCTGCTCTGTGTTGAATTGCTGCGTTGTGCTAAATAGAAGTCCTGCGTATATGTTGCGGAGGGCTCCGGAGTGCCGGAGCTGAGACGGAGCCGGAACACAGCACAGCCGCAGCCGGTGGAAGCACACACATTGACTAGAATTGAAACGTATTGGCTCCGCTGCCGTTCCGGACCGCAGAGGCAACCAACACGCATCTGGTGGAAATAGGCTGTCAGTCCTTGTCTCTGTCCTCAATGTCTGCAATGTATCAGTGAGCCACAACTCATGTCTTTGAACAGTTCACATATAATATTAAGCACAGATTTGCAAGCATCAAGCTAACACCTATTTACTTCTGATCTCGGGCTTTTGTCAGGAAACTCCAAAAACTGTTGGCAAGTGGAAAATCAGGGCTAAAGTTGTGTAGTGTGAACTAGTATTACAGCCAGCTGGTGAAAGTAGTGGAGCATTAAGCAGCTTAAGAACCAGAAATTCCCCTGAGGAATTGGTGGAGACCGAAACTGGGGTTAAAGGAGAGTAAATATTGGACTTACATTCATCAGGAGGCCAGAAACACAGCTCCAAATGAATGCTACTGTTGCTCTGTGTCTGCTGAATGAGTGAATAGGCAACATTACCCAACTATTTGCTAACACGTTTGCAATGAACTTTATAAAAGGTCCCTTTTGTTTACAGCTTGAGAGTCTGTCCACCAAAACTCACTGAATTCAGGTGTATACTTACACCTATACACCTGTCAAACCATCTTAATTAGACATCTGAATTGAGTCACCTGATTCATTTAAACACTATCTCATGTTTGTATCATTTGACTAAGCATTATTGGACGCTATGAGTGAAATCAGGCTTGGACTTTGCTTATGCTTTGAATAACTGATTGCATTTAGGATACAACGTAACCTCAATGGGCCTCTATCCAATATTTGAATCAAAAGAAGTTCAAATTCTGCTCAGTGCTCCCTCAAAGGATTTCCGGCATAAAAAAAGGTGTTTCAAAGCCGGGACATGCTAATAGTTTTGGTTGTGATGACACACAAGCTGATGTATTGTTCTGTGATGTCCTTGTGAATTCAGATGAGTTAACAGGCATTGATTTGAATCGTCTGCTCTTTAAACCTAAATGTTTAACATGGCGATAGCCTCCTAATCACTGCCAGCCTCCAATAAGACCATTTGACCCATCTCCTCTTTGTTACTCGCCCTTCAGTCATTACAGGAAATGAAAGTGAACAATCCAACTTGTGTCTCTTGCTCTCACTTTCTTTCTCTCTGTTCAACCCCTCTATCTGGCACTGGGTTCCAATGTTTATGCATTTACTGAGATTGCTGGCGGGATTGTCAGAGAAAAAGGAGGGTTTATTTTTTTCTTTTCTCTCTTTCTTTTTTTCTGTGCAATCTCTTGCCTTCAGAAACCATTAATGCCCATTCAACATCAACATCAAGGCACAGCTTTGATGTCTATTCTGGCAACAGACCTCTTTCTTTCTCTGCCGCCTGCTGCTCTCTCTCTCTGTCTCTCTCCTTCTCTCTATCCCCTTTATCCCTTCCTCTTCCCTTCGCTCACTCTTTACGGTTACTGTACAATCAAATAATTAAACGGATTGTCGACAAAATGATTTTACCTGGCAATTAAATATGCAAAGCGAGTAGGCAAGCGGTGTATGAGAAGGCGATTAAAAAGGGGCCCACTGCAAATCTACAAAGGCTTCACCAGCACAATAGGCAGCAGCCCCTGCCTGCCTCGCACACTAGCTTAGCCTGGGGAGTGACTGGTGCCTCTTTATACCAGTCTCACACAGCCATGTTTACAATAGCCCCAACCATGCTATGCCAATTACCACAATGCAAGGAGAAATGAATGCCACTGTTTGGAGAACAGACAGGGATGAGGGTAGCAGCGTATGGGACATACGGGGTGTATGGAGAAAGAAAAGATTCCGATGAAATCAAAGTTACACCACAGAAGTGTTCAAGACACTGTGAAAGAATCATATACTTCAAATTAAAATTTAAGTTGAAAAAGTCAAAAGTCATGTTTCTGTGAAAGCAGGAACTTCAGAACCTGTGTATAACCTGCATTACACCTCAACAAAGCACCTATTAGGACTGGAATGCTACAGAAAGGCTGAGAGAAGATAGCGGGGGGTAGGGGGCAAGCTCCCAGCTCCTGATGTGCAAAAGAGGGAATGCGACAGTCAATGTCCATCTATCAATGCTTCAGTAGGGAAAAATGCAAGCAATTTTCCTGGATAGGTTTCCCTTCAAAGCCAGAGCCCCAAGAGGCTGTAAAAATAGAGTTTTGGAGAAGCGAGAGGGTGGGGGTAGTAGGGTGGAGGGTTACACCTGCCCTGTTCCAGACAGTTCAACAGAAACTAGCTGGTTCAGCCTGATTAAACTCTCCTCATTGTGAAGCTAAAAGCATGGAGGAATTGATTTTAAGGTTTGAGGAGTATGTAATGCATTGATCATGTGTTGAAGTTTCACCACACGGCGCCTTTGATGAAAAGAGTCTGGGAAATTAATCTGCTATTTGTGGTGTTAAAAATACAAACTGTTCAGGGATGGCTGCAGTAAAATTATTTTTAAGGTAAAAGAGGAGTGTGTATGTGCTTTAAGAGAGAGAAAAACCTACAGTATCTCATAGATGTGACAAGCATTTGCGGCTTGTCTGTTTTTCTTCCTTTTTTTGCCATATTGCCAGGAACAGCTACCAGGGGAGAAAGAAATGAGAAAATCATTTTGTGGGAAGTGAAAGCTTGTCAGTAATGACTGTTGTTATCTTTGTTACGTGGCTACCTCTGCTTTTTGCCAATTGCAAGTCTCTTTTTATGTCAACAATTTGAATTGAGCTGTACAAGTGAGTGAGTCTACACGCAGCAGACAGCACACACTCTCCGCTACTGAATTATCCCCCCCCCCCCCCCCCCCAACCCCCACCCACCCACCCACTGCTGAAATAAAGCCAGATAATTGAGGCAAACATGGCTAGGCCCTCTGATAGGGGATGCAGGGTGCTTCATTAATGTTTGTGTTGACTGTCAGAGAGTAGCGCTGGTCCTCATTGCTCTTTAATAGGACCAATTAGCCCATGCCCCCATTTCCATGTCTAATGTCTCCCATTTAAGTGCTGAATACAGTACTGAATACAGAACGTGCACATTTAACCACTGAGAGGCTGTAACACAAGCTTTTAGTGATTTCTGTTTACACAGTGAATTAACAGCTTACATTCATGAACTATTTTTCCAGCACAGACATGTTCAGGTTCTCAGTCTAGCTCAGTCCGCTCCTACCTGAATGAAGCGGCTACAAGAATTTAATTAACCATTTGGTTTAAATGAAGGTTCACCTCTCCACCTTCACTCTGCATTGTGATGTGATCACGGTACTACTGTACCTCTTCAGTGGTGGCAGCTACAACAACATTTTATGTTTTTCATTACTGAGAAAGACATGAAGGTTATACAGAAGGCAGGTAACTGTCAAGATTAATTCTTGCAAGTATTTAACAACAGGTTCCATAGAGCTGTCCTACTTAGCAAATTCTGTCATTTTCAGTATATATCATTTCACTATAGCATCGTGTGAAGTGTAATTTCCACTATCCAATATTTTTTATCATTTAGTTAAAGGCATACATTTCTGAAAGTAGAGCTGATGCTGATGTTTTAGTGGGTTTTAACTAGCAGTACATTTGTTTACAAATAGTATTTCAGGAGAGGGGATTACATGCAAGAAAGATCACTGCCCAGATTCATATCAGGAGTGTTACAATTCCTTCCCTGAGGAGTCTGAAGCTTGTTGTTTAACACTTGACTGCTTAAATATTTTAGGTGCTGAATCCGCGATTTTTGCTTTTCTAGATTTGCACGAATGTTTAGACATTACCAGGTGTCCCTGACCAGCTTCAGCTTTCTAAGTTCCTTTGAATGGACGAAACACTGTAGTCTATTGGTTTCCAACTGGTGGGTCGTGGTCCAAAAGTGGGTCACGGATCCATGCTGAATGGGTATGACTTGAGGATATGTCAAGTTTGTAAAAAACACACTTTATTTTAAGGTACAGTAAATTTCCAGCACAGAGCTTTTATTTTGAAGTGCCATTTCCTGCTGTAAAATTAGTCTCTGTGTTCTAATACCCATACTACTATACTATATAGTATGCAAGAAAAGCTTTAGCGTGTCCCAATACATAAACTGTCAAATACAGTATGCCAAAAATACCAGGATGTTTTATTCCATTTGGTCAGATTTTGCAATATGCAAGGCCATGCGCTTCTCTGGCTATTCTGGCCTACAGTCTTTTGCAGTGATAGATATGTCACATTGACTGTGTCAGAAGTCATGACAGCCTATTCAGGTGAGGTGACTGATGACCACTCAGTTAGTAGCAATAGGAATGTTAACTGTTTAGTGGAATTAAATAATCATAAACCAAAAACAAAAGGGCTTAAATATCAAATAACGATGACAGACAACTATATAGCCTCTGTAATTTTACAATTGTGAATATAATATGTTAGGATCTACAATGTATGCAGTTATTACTTATTGCAAAATACCAACACTGGAGCTCTCCAGGTCGATCTCTGTCTTTGGCGAACTCGGTGAATGGCATTTTGTTTTATATCCATGGTAATGGATATAAAAGAAAGAGGGTCAAAGTTCAGGGCGAAACGTTGTGAGACAGTAGTATGTTCCGATTGTGTATATACTGCATTCAACAGTACGTATTATTAAGGGCAGCTGCAGCACCTACTAAAAGTAAAAAGAAAAAGTATGCTATATGGATAATACCCAATGACTAACGGACAGCTACTTGAGACAGAGACAGCAAACTAGCTGGATTGCAAGAATGATGCTTAATGGATTATGCTTGAACTAATCACTAAGGAGAGATCTGCATGCTGCGGCTGGACCATTCAAGAACCACTGCTTTAGTCCACTTCTGTTCCTTTGAAATAACTGTCCAAAAAAAAACACCTTCTCTTTTACTTGAGTTTGTTGTGCAGGTTGATATAAAAAGATACCATCATTACACAGGGTGTCCACACGTATCAGATACTTAATACTGTTTTTAAGACCTTTTAAAGATAAGCTGTAACCAAATTTAACTACATTTTGGACAAATCATGTTTTTCTTATTCAAGCACTGTAGGTAGGTATAAAGGTAAGTAGTGTATGTGTGGCTCTGTGCAGAGGCAGGTTTTATGTAGTAATATGGTTATTAGAGTGAGTAAGGTTAATTTACACTTGGCCAACAGGTAAATGCAAGTATGAAGTAAAATACAGTCTTAGGTTCAATGGTAGGTATAAAGATTTAAATGTGCAGAAAAGCTTGACTCATTTTGACAAAGAGATAATATAAGACTGACTTTTAAGGCCTAATATTTATCATATTGAATGTAAGACTTTTTAAGGACCTGCAGACACCCTGTGACATTAGAAGTACTGTGGAAATGAGTAACGTGATATTCTGGACAATCATGTCAGAAGAAAATTCACATACATCAGCTTTCATTTGAAAAATATAAAACTTTAATAAAGGCTACAGCTCTCAATAATTACAATAATTATAGGTCCATGTAAATCTTTAAATGAAACTCTTTATATATTGTATAATTTACAGTTTAGATAGAATGAAACAAAACAATAAAAGGCCGTGGTGTCAAAACAAAACAAAACAAAACATGATTATAGGATATTATTAAAAGCATAAAAATATCTTTTCAACATAAAACCCTTCTGAAAACCAAGGGATATATATTAAAACCCTGAAACAGGGTAGCACATGGTATGGCATCCATGTAGGCACAGGTGCTGTACTCGTTAAACACCAGCGATACTGAGTGTGTGTGTTTATATGTGTGTGTACTTTATCTGTGCATCACATATGTCAGTATCCATACTTCAGAATGCATAATTACAATGTATACAGGAGCTCTGCTATATACGATGTTACTGTAACGACATTCAAAGGATATTGGAGCCATAATTCTTCACTTTTTTTTTCTTTTTGTGTGTGTGTGTGTGTGTGTGTGTGTGTGTGTGTTTTTCAACATGCTAGCTGACTTCCTCAAGAAGTCGTTCTCAGTGACCCAAACTTGTTCTTGTTAGCACAAGTTATTTTGGTGTGCGGGCTGTAAACACTGCCATTATTAGATGGTACAGCTTGTGCTCCAAGTCTCCTCTCTGTGTGTATTTGCGACTGTTTTCGACCCCCCTCCCCACCTCGTGCAATGCCTGGTTTATAAACAAAGGCACAACAAAAAAGATTGAGCTCTGTTGCCGGACTGAGAGAAAAAAAAGGGGTTACAAACTATCAGCAGCATAAAAGACTAGGATTGACCATTAGAATAGAGGAGGGAGTGCGCCTCAGACACGACCGCCGCAAAGGTTATTAGTTTGGATCAGACGGGGCTACAAGGCTATGGGAGGTGCTAGGCTAGTGTCACATCCTTTGTGTAAAGTAAAAACAAACAAACACTGAACAATATCACCACAGTATTTTCCCAACATTCAAAGCAGCTTGCCCATTGGCTGGATATAGGGAAGGGGAGGGACACAGGTTTAAGAGGACTTAGGAAGGGAGATGGGGAAAAGATCGGGTTGTTTTTTTCAATAAATACTTAATAAAAACTTTCAACTCATGACAAAAAGCATCTATATATATAATACATGTATATATACATATATGCATGTATGTATATGCACATGTACAGATGTTTTTGTAACGATGTTGGAGTGTAAGAGCAGGTTGGTGGCGCTGTGTCTTCAGCACCTGATAGTCCGTTGCACTCGGCTGGGAAGCCAGCGTGAACGCACAATCAGTCTCTCATCACATCACAACAAAACAGTCATCTACATCTTCAGTGGTTATATTCAAGAAGAGGCGGGGTCTCCCCCCCACTGGCCTCCAATCATCATCATGATCCTTGTATTGGTCTTTTAAAGTCTCTCTTGTCGTTCCCTTGTGTTAAGGTCTAAGGCTGATTGGTTGATAAAGTCAGGGAGGGGCGGCACCTCCTCTGGGTTCGGCATACTTCATTGGCTCGTCTTCCTTCGATCACTCCTCTTGTGCTGGATATATTAACTCTGTTTAGCTTAATATTAAGAAATAGAAAAAAGAGTCCAGAGTTTTTTTGTTAATTACAAAGAGTCTCTTGCTCAAATTATTTCGGGACAGTTTAGCTTTTGGTTGGGCAAGAAAGGGCGTCGGTTGGTTGGCAACAAAGTGGCTTTTAGTCCATCCTCTCCACCTTGCCCAAGATCTTGCCCTCATACATGGGTAACACAGAGGCATCCTCCCATACCTCCTCGAACACAGCACCACACTCGAACTCATCACTGGCTTTCTTGAAGTAGTACCTGTGGGGGACAAACAAAGAGAGAGGTCAGTGATTAGAAAATGTTAAGCGTAGGTGTATGTGGGAAAAAAAAAAAAAAAAAAAAAAAACTCAAACGAAAACTGACAGAGTGGCAGCAGGAGTGCATCTGATACATTTCATCATGTTTTAAACCGCTTTGAGGCACCTACACGACTACTTCCATATACATGCTCACGCACAACTCCCTTTAGTCCAAATCAAACACAAACACACACACTCTGAGAGCCAGAAATGGATCCTGCGCAAAACAACTTAGTCATAGCCTTCAATGCCATCCCTGCACACTTCAAAGGCAGAGCCTGACTCCACATCACACCGCTGCACAAACAGAGCTGAACCCTCCGTTTAAACACTCCCTGTGATAATTCAAGCTGCTAGAAACAGCCTGTTTGTGTGTGTGTTCATCCATGTGTGTTTGTCTCCTTATCCACTGCTGGCCATTCTTCAGATGCCAATCTGTCCTGCAAGGTCTTATTAAAGTTGAAGGGTTAATTTGAGGCTGTCTTAAGCCCCCTCCCCCCCTCTCTCTTCAGCAGTGCCCCCTCCCTCTCTGTGACTCCATGACTTCTAATTGGGCTGGCTGTCAAATGAAGGGCCTTTCTGTCACACAGGCTGGCATTTCAGGTGCCTGAGAGTCTGCCTGTGACTGCAGGAGCACACTCTACTCCTTGCACATGCCCTGTGTTTCTCTCTTACTTGCCATCGCAGAAATACACACACTTTGGGCAGCTTTCCGATCACCAGCGGAGAACAGAGGAAAAAGGGGGAGCAGGAAGGGAAGAAAGTAGGGGGAAGTGGAGCGCGGGCCTTCCCTGGCTCAGTGAGTGGGTGTGATAGGTTGGATGTGGGCCGAGCCTGAGGGGCTTTACCCTGGGAGGGGAGGGGAGGTGGAGGGGGTGACCGCTCAGACAGTCTCCTTGAGGTCACAGGTCACTAAGCTAGCCCACTCTTCTTCGTCTCTCAAGCAGAGATAACTCCCAGGGTTAGCTTGGTCCCGGTGACTGTGACGTCTCCTGGAGCTCCTAATGATTTCTCCTCTCTACTTTAAACCCAGCAAAAGATCAGCGGGAGGGGATTTAATGATAAGCTTTGTAATGGAAAAATGCCTCATTTTGCCCATGTGTGCCTGCATACAGAATACAAAAAAAAAAAAAAAAAGAAAAAAGGGAGGAGGAAAAAAAGCTGTTTTATGAGCAATGGCTCAGCTTAGAGTCATTCAAACAACACATGTAAGGATGGGCGTACAAAAACGTACACACAGAGTTTTATTTGCCATGCTGATTGTAATTACACATAAATGAAGGAGGAGGTTGTGTTACCACAGCTGCAAGACTTGATCGTCAAGTGTGCAGCGACGTGACAGAGGAATGATGGCCTTGTTTCATGATATGATATTTCAGCAAAGTTCTCCTCTGCTGTCTAAGCTTTGCTGGGCAGGATTTAGCCTTTTCATCTTCATTAGTAGAAACCAAATAATAAAATTGGCTGGATTTTTTTTTTTTTTTTTTCCCAGAGGAAAATGCTGTATTTTCACTCAAATAATTCAAAGTCATTGCTTTGTTTCAGAGAGTGAGACAGAAAAAGTCTTTCTATTGGAACATGTTTTATGTGGCAGGATTTTTCTCTCTTCGCAACATCTGGCGCCAATATCGTCTGGCAGATCTGCGGCGTACTGTTCTCCACTGTATCGCTGCCATGTCCAAATTAACCAACTCCACACATTCTGCTGCCATTGAAGCCAGACGCTTATCCCCACCTCCCCCTTCTCATTCGCTCGCTCAAGAGTTATGGGATAGCAGGGGTGCAATGACTTGTTTGCAGGCCTACTCTCTTGCCTAACAAGCAGATGTGGTTGTAACCTAATGTTGATGTCATGGGCATGCAAGGCTTTGTGTTTTCAATAGGATACGTGCTACGCAGAACTAGAACAGTTACTTGATAAAGCAAGTCTGGACTTCACTGATTAAAATGTCCTCATACTAACATATTTTAAATTACTTAGTAAGTCTTTACAGTGTTTAGGAATTCCCCGTCATCATCTGACACTGGCAGGAGGTGTTTTTGCTGTGTTAACTGCTATCAGTCATTAACAGAAGAAGGTGCTTGCGGCATTTGATTTTAATGCCTGATGCAATAGTGTGGAGGAGGAATTTGAAGGCCTCGGAATGGTCTTTGTGCACAAAATAAAATGGCCCAGTCTTCAAAGCCATATCTATTAAGGCTGCCTTACCATGGAAATCAGTACCAGATGTGGGAAAAAATTCGCTCCAGACCCCCCCTCCTCCTCCCCGCTCTCTCTGTAAGCTCTGAATACAGTGGATCAGCCCAGTCTTTTCAACTATCGGGCTCCAGTATTTCACACTCCCACTCAGCAGACATACAAACACAATAACAAATGCACATACATACACAGATAACTAACCCAGCTACAGCACCAAACCCATCCAAACAGGTGTGAACAAACATCTGAGTGCATGCTAGCATGCTGTGATTTGTGTGCTGTTGTCAGTGGTTCATATTTACCGGTAGTTGCCTTTCTTGCTGAGCTGTTCCTTGAAGTGTCCGAGGGTGAGGCAGTGGGTCTTCATCATGCTGCGATAAGGAATTTCCTCCCCACAGAAGAAGTAGGTGACCACTAGCTCCTTAGACCTGAAAGTATAAAATGAAAACAGTTTTTTAAACAGCTGTGCATGTAGGAAAAGGAGTCAGATTGTTGTATGCAGACAAAGAATTTTTGGAGTAAAATGAGTTAAGGATGCCAACAGACAGCTGGCTCACCCAAAGGGTCAACCAATTAAATCTAAAAGAGGCCTCACAGTCAGGTGGCTGTAACTTAACATCAAACACCCAACCCATTCAACAATAAATGTATGAAGGGGGCCGATGCATTTGAGTTACCAGAGGCTACTTAACACATCTTTGTTGGGTTCCAGTGGTGAGTGTGTGTGTTGGGAGACGGGTGAGTAGTTAGGATTCCGTATTAAAGCACGTTTAATCTTAAATGATTAAAAAGCGAGAGAAGAGGAGTTCAAAGACAGAGCTATGCTGACTCACAACATCTCTCTTTGAAGGAAAGAGCAAGAAAATCTGAGGAAACAAGCTTGGGGAGAGAGAGAGAGAGCGCTTGAAAAAGTGTCTAAGTATATGAGAAATTAAATCTGGGAAACTAGAAAGCAATTGGGAAAGAAATGAAGAAAAGCTGAGCTATAGAAACAAAGACAGGACTGTGTCATAGATTCCAGAGCAGTGCAGTAAAAGAAGACACCCGTACTCGTCTGCTTGGAGTCCAGGGCTGGCTAGCGGACTGCCTCCAGTGGGGAAGGCAGCTGCTGGATGGCTCCTGTCTCTCTGAAGGCTGCTGGCTGTTGTTGAATGCCTGTTAAAATCACAGAGATCAATAAGTAATTAATAATCACATCAATATGAAGAGAAACCACTGGACACCACTTATAATACATTCTAACATGGTCAGTGAGATGTGGAAAATTGGGAATATGTATGATTGGCAAATGTTGGTTCTAAGTGTAACACTAAATGTGTGTCCTACCTTTGTTTTGGTGGCTTGGAGACCTCTTCTAGTCTGCGACAGGCCTCCTCTAGCTGTGCTAGGGTGTTGGGTGGGGGCAGGGGTGGCATCGCTGGGTCCTGGATGAACGGGTGTCCTGGGTGGTGGCCACGGAGGTGAGCCCCGCTGCCAATGCCGCCTCCGCCCCAAGAGGAGTGGGTCCGACCAGGTAGAGTCTTGGAGTCAAGTGGGTTGGACTTCTTTAGGCCTTGAGTGCTGTTAGAATGATAATAGTCAATATACTGCATGAGCTGGGGTCTCGAGACACTTGCGTCGTGTGATACAACAAATGCTGAATCAATTCCTGACAAACACTTACCTATGTGGCTTGTGCTTGCCCTGCCTCTCACTCTCTAGGATCCACTGCCAAACATTCTGAGAGCGGTCGGTGGCGTCTAGGGGAAGGTGCGGGGAAGACACGCCCTCATCTGTGCTCTTGACTGGTCGTCTGGACAAAGTGCTGCAGCGACTGAAAGTAGACAGAGAGGCAAGTTAGGGCCAGAAAGAGCAGCTTTAGCACTGGACAAACTGAGGAAATACAAGGTACGAAGCTGACTGGCAGCTAGTTTCCACACAGCTCAGTTACACTTACGCATGGGTGAAGTCAGAATAATTGGCGCCCCCTGGAGGGCAGAGGCACTGCACGCGCTGAGCCGCTTCAGCCTCAATCTGCTCCTTGGTCTTGGGCGCAGCATGGTGATGGTGAATGTAGTGGTGGTGGATGTGCTTTGTGGACTGCCTGCCTGTCATCAGAACTTTGGTGGCCCCAGGATAAGCACCAAAGAAGGGCCCGTGGCCTGAGGAAACCATAGCACCTGTCCTGTCTGGGGATCGCGATCGCGGCGAGTGTCTAACCACACCCGGTGACTGGCAGCCAGGTGTCTTCAGGACACGGGACAAGTGCTCGTCCAGGATAGCCTGAGGGTCTTCCTCGCATTGGCTGCCAGAGGGGAGCAGGGGGTGATGAAGAGAGGTGCTGCTGGTAAGGTCACCACTCTCCTCCCGTTCCTCCTCCTGGACAAAGAGTGGAAAAAAAAAAAAAAAAAGTTAAGGAAACTGACTAAACATTCATACACAGTCACAGTCAAAGGCACCAAGCAGAGGAATTTATGTCTCAACTTACACCAACTTATATCTATCATCCTCTGAAGTCAGGGAGAGCAAACGCCTGGATAACTTGATTTGAGTTTCCTTTTTGCCGCACTGTTATCTTCACTAACAGACTTTGGGTGCGCTTCATCTATAATGCAGAGTGTGCCTGTGCTTCACAAAGAGACTGGCACTACACATACTCAGCAAACGTGCCACTGGAGAGTAGCTAAGTGCTAACTATTTGAAGGAGCTTCAAGTGTGTCTAGAAACATAAGTTTGAAAGTTCCTCCAGATGAAGTAGTGGAGGACAGAGAGGAAAAGGGAAGAAGGAGCTAAACCAAAACAGACTTTCAAATCCCTTGGTCTTTTCCCTGTTCTTCAAGATGCTGAAGCTGGCAGTGAATCTTTTGTGGTGCAATATGGAACCATCGTCCTGAGTTAACTTGGATACAGGTTTGAAATTCTAAGTGGCAGGCATGCCTATTGTCAGTGTAGGTTTCAGACTGTTTAGCGCAAGTTCGTTTGCATTTGTTACCTCCTGGATCTGCTGCAGCCTCTCCTCCAATGAGCTCATGGTGTCCTGCTCTCGCTTCAGCTTCTCTAGCCGGGATATAAGCTGGGCAGCAAAGGCTGAGGGCTCAACAGGGGTCATCTCCTTAGGCAGCCGATGTGTCCTCTGCAGGGTAAACAACACAGAGGAGAGGACATTTTAGTAAGTGTGTGTGAGTATAACTGCGGAGTGTTTCTGACAGATGCAATATGTTGCATAAATCCACTGCCCTTGCCCTAATCCTGTCTTGTTCCAAAAAGCCTGCTACTATTCCAAAAAGCCTAATCCAGATGCCCTTGCCCTCCAGCTAACCTGAACCTTCTCCGCCGCCCATCCCTCCCTAGATCTTCTTATGCCCAGTGCCCTTGGCAGTGCCAGGCTTCTGGGTGAGGGGGAGAAAAGGGGGTAGTGATGGCGGGGTAGCAGTTGGTCTCGCTCGGAGGGGAGGCCCCCTGCCTGCACCCTCTGTAGCCCAACCAAGCCATCAGCTAGGCAGCCTCTGAAGTCAGCACACTTCAAAGGGCCCTTGTCAAACATCAAACGCACACTAGGGGTGGGAGGGACACGCAGCTTTAAATCTCCGAATAAAAGCCAGATATCGACAGAGAAGAGAGAGTGAGGAGAGGAGAGGGGAAGAAAAAAGGGAGAGGGGGACAAAATTAACAGCATGAAAAAAGAGGAAGAGGATTGAGATGTGTGTTAGGGAAGTGGCAATGGTGGCAGAGAGAGAGCAAGACAGAGAAAGAGGGAAAGGAGGGAGGGAGAGGATAGAGGAGTCAAATACTGGGAAGATCTGAGGGGAAGTAGTAATTTATTTCCCGGCTGCATGCAGGGCAGCTCAGAGGTACTCTAGTCACATTATCCTCCTTTTTCTTTAACTATATGCACCGGCTTCTCTCTCTCCCTTTCTTACTTTTTTGTTATTTGGCACACTGGCTTTCTTGATTTTGACTCTTTTTTTTGTTGTTCCTCTCATCTCTTTGTAGACACGATGAAGGGAAGAAGAAGAAAGGCAAGCAGAGCTGCTGGCAAAGGAGCGCCAGCCCTGCACGGGGCCCCCGCTGCCTGGGGCTGGTGCATCATGGGAGACAGAGCCATCTCCAAATCAGGAGGGAGACATTAAAGGAGTGCAAGTGGGAAAGGAAAAGAGAGAGAGAGATTGAGAGAGAGAGAAAAGACAGAGAGGAAGAGAGAGAAAAAAGGTGGAACAGACAACACTGTCAATTGCATGCACACAACACACAACTCTTCCACATACACATACCTGTTTGGATATCAAGACAAAAGAATTTCTTTTCTTGCCTCAAACAGACCAACCTCCTAACCTGTGTCAATCTGTTCTAACCCAGTTCCTTGAACCTTCTCACAACAACGTCAGCAGGTCAACAAAATCTAAAATTCAAAGCACATACACCATATGACCCAAATAGGGAGGAGACAAAAGCAGAACTGCATAGTGATGTGTTTCCTGTTCATCTGCTGGGATCCAAACTTAAGTTTTTGTAATCGTTTAGCCAGTTCAATTTAATCATTACCATTAGCCCCGTTGCAATGTCTATATCCGATGCTATAACAAAGCTATTATTGATGCATGCATACAGCTATGACGCTTTGTGACATACTACAGTTAGTTACTGAGACGGAATACAAAGATGACAACACAAATTTATATTTACAGGCCTACAGAAACTACTGGGAAAAGGGGTGGGGGGGTGGGGACTTGAAACAGCAGAAGAAGTGAAGTGGTATGCAAATCCTGCCTTTCATTTACCCTGACTTTTATATGAAAATGAGCCAGGGAATGAAATATAGAATTCTGTCACAACACAAGCTCTGAAAAAAAATAAAAAATAAAATAAAGCGCAACTCCTCGAGGGAATCAGGACCCAGTTGTCTGTCAGCGTGTAAAAGTTTGAGTTTAGCAGATTACAAAAAAAGGAAACACTGACAGGAAGTATAACTTAAGAAAGTAGGACTTACAGGAAAGTGGGGTAGCGTTATCTGGCCATTGATCTTGACACTGCGATGTATCTCTCGCTGGAGTTGCTTCTTAGTGCCCAGCTTATACGGAGGGATTCCATCTCTGTAAAAAAACAAAGATATTATATGTTTACATTTGGTAAAAAAAAGGACCACTTAGATTACCCACATTTACATTTGGTCATTTTGTCTATTATAATCAACTAGCTAGTTGATGCTATTTTTCATCATTTATGGCAACTCATCATGCAGGTCACCATACCTCCACATCAACTGTTGGTACATTAGCTCCATTAGCCAATCTTTGTGGAGAAGGAGCCCTTAGCAGGCAGTTTATCATTCAAGTGACCGACACAACACCACCCAGTAACCACCCACTAGGCACATTACAGCTAAATCAAAAGGCCGGGGAGCCCTTGAAGCCAAGGCAACAAAAACACACATAACAAAACACACCAGGACAATGAGATAGAGATATGCTAAACACCCCACTGTGAGCTTCAAAAGAAGAGCCCTACCGATAAGATTACATCAGTCCTTGTCAACTTTGACAGCGGTTGTTTGAAAAGCAGACGAATTAGCACTAACCTCAGTAGCTGCTTTCAGTCGGAAACTACAACTACAGCGAGCAAGCGCTGCTTAAGTGCTGCTGGCTTTGTAGCTCTGATATATTAATATGAAAATAAAGATGGAGCTAGGAATACCAGTAGTCTCCGGACAATTAAGCATTTGTTCTGGGAATCGTATTCTCCATTTTTCATTCTGTGTCTGCTAGCTTTTCCAGTCAGCTGCCACTTAAGCTGGGCCAATTATCTTGGCCGTTTTGGCTGCTCAGAAGTGTCTGACCTAGCCCAAACGCTACTTTTTCTGCTGCCTCTTTGAAATCTCACACTCAAGCACATATGCACCCGCTGCCATCTTCGTTTGGCAAGCGCTGTGCTGTGAGCCTCTGATCTCAGCAACATCAAAAGGCTGGTTTGTAAGATAAGGTAATGTTTGAAGTTGGTGCAGCAGCATTCCCCAGCGTCCAAGTAAATCCATAAATAAGATATAAGCAAAAAGAGAAAAAAATCCCCCCCCCCCCCCCCCCCCCCCCCTTCCCAAATCCTCCTCGTCTTGTTCTTTATCTGGGAAATGAGATTCAAATTTGCAGTGTGCCTTTTAACCACTGTAAAAGGACACACTAATCAAATTGTTCCCTCCAATGAGAGAGGAAGAAGCTGTGTTTTTATTAAAATCAGTTAGGGGTGCAGAGAGATGAGAAGAACAGGAGAAATTGCTGTGTCAAAGACCTTGGTGAAAAACTATTTAAAGTATATGACTTTGACACATGACGCTGTTCAACAATGAATCTATTTTTTTCTAATTCCCTAAACAATGTCTGCAAGTCATATTTCAGAGTGACACTGTCAAGAAGAATCAGATAATGGAGCCAAGCTGCCGATATCACCCTTGTTGCAGCAAGCTTCTTGTAAGTAAGGGCCTACTGCCAAAATCAATGCTTCACAAACTGTACCCCTGAGACTACAAGCCATCGTCCCTCAAGGTGCAGGAAGAAACACAGGAAACTCTTCAAAAGTAAAACTCAACAGCCCAGAGGTACTTGCGTGCTAACAAGAACCCAAAACTTAGTGGCAAATCACCATTCCCACACAAAGCTGGCAACTTCTCTATCACAAACTATGTTTTTATCAATCCAAATTGTCTCCACCCTGGGGAACCATGTGACAGCCGGGTGCTTTGTCCAGGTTGGGGTAGAGAAAACAGCCGTGGACTCTTTCATGGTTTCATGGGCCCTTACTTTATGGGGATCTCCTATTCAGTTGTGCAAGTCATTTTCAAAGCAGCCAGCCACCCTCTTATCCCCCTAAGCTCCCCTCACCTAACAATAGGCTGAAAGCGATTCAGTTAAGCCCTTTATACTCCATGCACTTTATTTTCTCACTCCCTTGCACTTCGAGCCTAACCACTCCTGCTATTGGCTCTGGAGGGTGGAGGACAGAAGCTGTGGAGGGTTGGGTGGGTGAGGTGATTTTTCAGGGGTGCCCTAGTCTGGCCAGGGGGAGTTCCTCATGCCTTGTCCCAAGGTCTAGAAATGAGTAACCCCTGAGAAAGCCTCAAAGACACATGATCTCAGCACGCTGCAGAGGCCAGTGGCAGGAAACCGACCCACCATGTGAGTAAGCCTCCTTTCATTTAGTGCCAACATTTTTCAATGAGTTTGTCTTGAGGCCCGAATGGCCATTTCCCTCCCCCTCTCCTCCAGCTCTTCAAAGGGAAAAAGCGATTAGATAATATGAAAAAAACAAGTCTGTTGTGGCAGAAGGGTGGGTGGGATGGATACATTTCAACTTTGAGGAAAATCAGGCAACGCCCCCACCCACATCAAGACATACTCATTTTTTTCACCCTTCTCTCCAGCCTGCAACGCATCAGAATAAACTTCAAAAGGTCCTCAGACATAATGACTTTCCCAGAGTTATCTCCCTGGAGGCCACAGTCACAACTACACATTAATAGAATTACCTGGAGTCAATCATGGAGGATAATTATAATACATTATGGACCATTATTTCACAACAGTGTAGTCCCCTGGCCTTCAGAAAAATTGAATCTGTTGGACTACAGGGCCAAATATTTTCCTTCACACCCCTAGACTTTTTCCTGGAAAGGTATTGACTGAACCCTGGTCCAGGCATATTTAGATAACTTGGAAACAATCAAATTCACAGAGCTTTGGTAATGGAAATTAGCCTTTTGAAGTTGCTACATTATCTGGGTTAAAATGAAACTGATCAATGAAGTTTTTGATAGATAAAAACTAAAACCACTTACACGCTACTGTCTGTCATGGACATGGAATCATCTGTTGTGGCATCGCTGGAGATCTCGCTGTCATTGGCACTGGTGGCAGGGGCAAAAATGTAGCCAGAGTTGACAAAGTAGGGGCTGGCAGGGTCTCCTCGACGGTGGGACCTGCAAAGATAGAGAAAGAGAAAAAATGCCATATTTTAATGTGATGTCCCTCTTGACAGTGGAGAGATGTGAGAGTTTCCATGCTCTGTGTCTCCTTCCCTGAAAAATTGTATCAAATTTTAAAAGCAAATGTGATGTGTTTGAGTTTGTGTTGTTGGATTTTTCTTTAGATTTCTGTAATTGGAGTCACCCTCATAAGACTCTGAGGCCAAAGGAATGTGACAGCATTAGAGATGGATGTATGGGTTGTCTTTTATTTCAACTCTCCTTTATGTCAGCCTTCCCTATCATACAGGGGTTGTGTGATTGGGAGTGGGGGTGAGGGGTGATGGTTGGAGTGCTTGAAGTGAGCAGCCTTTCTGTGTGAATAAACAAACCACATTTCCCTTCCTTTTCTCTTTTCTGCTATCTTCACACCCTTTTGTCTAGGCCAGGCCCATATTCCTGCACTTTTCCACTCTGACACTCCAGTCTCTCTTTCCTTGGAGTTTTTTCTCCTCCATGCTCTCCCACTTTTATCTTTCTCTCTCTCTATCATCCAGTCTAGGGCCCCTCCTTTACCCATTCTCCCCTGCTTTTCTTTCTAAAGTCTCTCTCTGTCTTTCTACTCTCTCCTGCTGTGTTGCATTCCTCTTTCAGTAGTGAAGGGGGTGGACAAGGAAGAGGGAGGGAAGAAGAGGAAGGGGGAACTTGGGCTTTAGAGAGAGAGAGAGAGAGGGAAAGGGGGAAGGAGGGCCCCTTTCTTTATGAGAATGCCTTCTGCCGGGAGTGCTGAGAGGAGAACCCCAGCATGACTAAAGCCGTAGGCCCCAAGCACAAACCTGACCTTTGGAAGGTCCGCGCAAAGAGTCAGGTATTTAGCACAGCTGGGCTCTCTGCACCCCCCGCTCTCTTTCTCCATCTCTTTTCTTTCTTTCATGACCCCCCCCCCCTTCCTGTCTTCCCCCCTTCCTCTCCTCTTGTCTCTCCCTGTCTCTCTCCAAAGCATGCTTAGTCTCTGTCAGACAGTTTTTTGTTTTTGTTTTTTTCAAAAAGGGAAAGATGAAAGTGCTGGATAGAAAAAGAAAGAGGAAGTACAACACTGAGACACACACTCAATCTATGGCAAAGTGGGATTGGTGGTTGAAGCCGCGGAACTAAGCTGAGGATGTTTTGTTGTTGAGTTTATCTATCACTTTGGAGTCGAGTATCTGAGGTTTCTCAAAAAAAAGAGGGGAAAAACGAATCTGTGCAGTGGCAAAATTAGTTCCACATGTTTGAGATGGAAATTGGTTGACCTACAGAGATGATGAGGGGCAGGGGGAGAGCGTGGCTGACGGAAGGGAGAAAGAGGGGGCTCTCTCCCTCCCATTTTCTTTTAGTGAAAAACAAGAATGCAGGGGATCACACCAGGAAACCAGGAGATGGCCACATGTCAAAAAACCTTGGGCTCATCGGTTACTTACTCAACATGGGCATTTTTTTAATTGTTAGTCACACTTAAAGTTTAGTTAACTTGAGTGTGATAGTATGGCTTATCTATAAATTGCACTTTTTTTTAAACCAATTCCAAATAGTAAGACACTGTCCAACCTCTAAGCAACAATTGCGTCCAGATGTGAGGACAGAGTACAGTACTGGAGTGAAAAAAACATTTAGGTACTCTTTGGTGCTCATGCATAAAATCCCGCTTTTGAAAATGTTCCTGGCTTGGAAAGATTTCAGCTGTTGGACAACGTGTGGGACGGCTCTTAAGATAAAAGCCCAAATGCTTTCCACAAACACTTCTGCTTTCATGTCTGACCAACAGAACAATGTCTCTGCTTGGAATAAGACTGACTGCTAAAGTTATCTTAACTTTGTAAGAGCATTTCTTTGGTTTGTGGAGATTTAGTGACAGTTTATAATCAATATATGGCTTAGAGTAGAAAAAATGAAAAATACAGCATAACTTTACAATAGCATCATACTGTTTTATGTAGCTGTAACAGACATGAGGCTTGGTGTCTGAATTTGTGCCTGAACTGAAGGAAGGGTTTCAAAGCACAGGAAACTTGAGCAAGCCAGCAGAGGGCTGCCTGCAAGACACCATTTACTTAAAAGGAAGGCTCAGATCCATTGATGTTTTGTACCCACTCCGCCCCTCCAACCCCTTGACTAACTGCAAGGCAGGAGGGCACAAATATACAGGCATGTTCCTCTGAGACTCTTTGATCAAGTGCCTTTATCTCTCTCTTAGGCATTTGTGAAATAACTGCCAATTGCCACATATTCACTGGAGTTTAACTAATGAAGGAATGGTGATTACAAGGAGAGTTTGCAGTACTAAAAACAATACCATGCATTATAAGATGTAACAACACAGGCATGCATGCAAGTGAGCAATGCTCTTACCTGCAACTATTCTCCAGCACTTCAGCTGCTGTCCGGATGGTAGCAGTAGCCCTCAGGGTTTTCGCAGAGAGTCCGACCACAGACCCTAACGTTTTTGCCTTCAGGTCATTACAACTCCACTCCTCTTCCTCCATGAGAGGAGGAAGGTATCCACACATCAGCTTGAGGCTCCCGAGGCTGCCGTGGTTCATGTACGCCGCGTTTTCGCAGCCGGTGCGCACGTATTCGAGGTATATGTCAGAGGTCAAAAACATCTGGTATGCATTCTCTTCCATGTTGGACTGAATTTCCGTCTGTGCCTGGTCAAACATGGCAGAGTCTATTTGTTGTTTCTTAATACTATCCCTTATGAAGATCTTGGTGGCGGGTTTCAGCTGCTTGGCTACGATGCTATTGTTCTCGATGTACCGCTTGAAAATAACTTTGGCAACTCGCAACGTTTTGGTATCCTTTAAGTCCATTTGCCTGAAGCCGTTGCAGGCGAACCAAAAGTCCAAAGTGTCCACGCAATTCTCCCGCTCCAAAAAGGTCCTAAAGAGGTGAGCGCCGTCTTGGTCGCCCAGGAGAAAATGCAGAGACTTTGTCCACCGGACTAGAGGCGAGTCCGGTGACGCGCTGCCCTCTGGCTCCCCGAGTCCATCCTCGTTCCTCCGCGGTGTGGAGCCGGGAGGTGCGGCGGCGGCGGGGGTATCTTTAACCTTACTTTGGGCTCTCATTTTGGCAGATCTGCTGGGGTTGTAGCATGACGCCTCTCCCTCCTCCCCCGGTACCGGAGGACGAGGAGCATCTTCTCGGAAGCTACTGCTGATGTGCTCCGTAAGCGCCCTGCTCATGGCTCCAGCTCCGGTTGCCGTGTGAGAGTGCCGTTGTGCCTCCACTGAGCTCCAGCCTAATCCGCCTCACTCTCTAAAAGCAGCGGGGGAGCTTCTCAGCTCCTCTTCACTCTGAAACACAAAGTATTGATCTAATCAAAGCCAGATCCTGCTGAACTTCAAAGAAAGACATCAAGTAAACAGTCCCTTTCAAAAACCCTCGCCGGGTTCACAGAGAAAGGAAATATGAAAGGCTCGTTTCGTTTCATTTATCTATTTATAATCTAAATGAGAGATCAACTGCAGCCTACATTCTCAACGTGCATTGATCTGTCACATCAAAAAACATTTTACAAGAGTAATCATCTCACACAGCCTCAGTCTTCACCAAAACCGTATTCTCACAACTGTGGCTTACACGTGTTTTCCTAACGAGTCCATGTCACAGGCTTCAACTCCAATTAATTCCCAATCTGTTTCGGACGACCGTACCCTACCCCTGTCTGCATCGTACACACACACACACACACACACACACACACACACACTCTCTCTTTTCCACCCGGAGCCCACGCTTGTCCTCACCATCCCAGAAATGTACAAGCAAGTGGAAATGCATCGGATTTGCTCCACAATGACCTTAAACGTTGTAATGTACGTGGGGTAAAAAGCCCCGCGGGAAAAGCCAGTCGCTCACGCGTAACTGTGAGCGATCAATCGCCTCAGCATGCTATAACGAGACATTATTCAACCCCGGTGATGTGTCTCAACTATCAACGACAGAACGACTCAATAGATTTGGAGTAGCGTAATTCAGAAGTTCAGTGATTTTAATCGGCGCCTCAGTGCCAGATCCAAAGAGATTTGTTACCTCAAACGATGCGCAGCTAAAACGACACAAAGTGTTACAAACGCTACATAATAATTCACACTGTCTCAACAGACAGTGTAACTCTGCAGCATAACATCACTGATCCTAAAATCCAGCGGATGAATGCTGAATAAACGTGCGTAAAACAACATACCATCGCAAAGAGGATCCAACCGGAGTAAAACCCGTTAAAAAGTTCAACTATTATTCCATGTATGGTAGAGCCTCATACAGTCCAAAACTCTCCAAGCAGTAATCCAGCACAAAAAGCGATGACGGACTATTTAAAGCCTGTGCTGTGCCACATGTGTCCGATCTCGCTGCAAAACAAGCGCTGTAGTTTGATGTACCCTGTCCCATTCAACAACTGACCTCAAAGTAGGCAGGCTGAGTCCCTATGCAGATCACTGGGGGTGTCAAAATCTGGAGGAGGTAAAAGAGGAGGTGGAGGGGCGCGATTGAAGAATACATCCCACTTTTTTCCCCAGCTAGAAGACGCACCACCCGACAAATATTCGGTTTTTATCTGGGCTACACATTCACAAGCGCGCGCGCGCACACACAAAACACACACACACACACACACACACACACACACACACACACACACACACATATAAGCTTCTTATCTATCTCACCGTATTTCTCGCCCACAAACAAGAAACATAGCCCGCATTTCTCAACTTCAAAGCTCAGCAGCAGCACATCAAAGCGGCCAAGAGAGGGGGCCTGTGGAACAGCTTTCCCACAACTTACCATCCATGTACCCGAGTAGCCTCCCTTTTTGAAAACGTGAAAGTAAAGTAGTCCAACAACAGGCTGTGCTACAACCGCTTCGGTGCCGCTCTCCGTCCTGTAATGTCCTATCACAGTAGACAATTTGAATGCAGCCGAGAATAAAGGAGAGAAGCGTTTTGCCCTCGACTTTTCTCCCCAGGTAGTATTTCAAGAAGTCATGGCAGGCGGTACAAGTCCTCCAGGCTGTTTCTAAACCAACTGGGCTGAAGGTTTAACTGTGGACTTCAAAGTAACAAACCGATGGCCTGGTCTCGGAAGATACATAAAACACAGCGTCTCATCTTCGCAGCAACCAATGAAATAAAACAAGATAAAAACGAGCTAGAATAAAGAAAAAGCCACAGAAACTGCTATAAATTACAGAATATTTTCCGCTCAACACTCTCTCGTAAATAAGCCATTGCGTTTAGACGTTCATTAACGCTGAATAAACTTTTCTAGACGGGGAGAAAGGATTTACATGTATGCCAGGACCTTATCAAAGGCAGGCAATCTAGAGCCAACTCCCCGAGGCTTTAGAGCGTCAGAAGTAAGTGATCTACCGCGCCAATAGTATTATTCCTACAGTCCGTCTGTTACTATACGAAGTTTAAACAGAAACACAAAGCAAACAAAAGCGATACTTTTGTTGCCTGTGGCCTCTTCACGTGACAGGAGGGAGTTTAGTGTGCTCACCTAACTGAGGGAAAAGCCATTATGACAGGGTTTATAATACTCACACTTCATTGTATCTCCGGTTGTACAGCAAGATATTTTGTCATTACATATTGCTGTACAGTGTATAGGATGTTTGGAAACATTGTTCAAGATTCAGTCTATTAGTAATTTTTCTTGTGTCTCTGCATCCATTAAAAAGACAAAATACTGTTATCCCAACCCACAGCAATGTAAGCAAAAAGAAATATATATAGCCTATATATGTATGTATGTATGTATGATAGACAAAGATAGAGAGCGAGAGAGAGCGAGTGTGTGTGTGTGTGTGTGTGTGTGTGAGAGAGAGAGAGAGAGAGAGAGAGAAGAACTATATAGTATATACTATGTATAGGGTATGGTGATATTTTTATGTGGCAATTTCATATTGTCACACAGTGCCAAGTTTGGAAATTCTAAACTTAAACTTTAGGTAGCCTACGAGAATAATATAATCAATTGCTTTTTCAGTCCATCACATACATTTTGCCACAAAACTTTATAATAAACTGAATCTTCAATAATGTTTCCAAACTTCCTATACAGTGTAGAGCAATATATAATGAGAAAATAGCTTGCTGTTCAACCAGAGATAGAGATCGTTGCTACAATAAACTGTAAAAGTACTGTAAACCCTATCATAATGGCTTCTACTCAGCCAGATGAACATGCTAAACCTGACACGAGAAGAGGCCACATGCAACAAAAGTATATATGTTACAAAAAATTATCTATGTATATCTAAAAACTCTCTGTCAAACAACACCTATCCTTATGTAATTAAGTACCATTCCCTTGTAATTACAGAATTACCAGAGTAAGGGGAGTGACAGTAAAGAATTTGTGGTTTAATATAATTGTACAACATCCACAATGACTTCAAACATATTCTTTAAGTTATAACACTGATTTGATAATCCTATAGAGTGTAACTGTCAAATAATTTACATATTAGTCACAGGCTTTTAGCCACAAAGATGTCAACCTAACACACTTGCCAGTTCCACATTCAGGGAAAATGGCACAGCATGACATTATGATTGAAATTGGACAGAGAGCAAAGGCAAGAGCTGTTCTCCAGTCTTTTAATTCACATGACTTCCTTAATGTCATTGTGACAGAATCTTAAAGAGTGGGTTAGACAGTGATCCAATCCCATGGTACTTCAAAGGCTATATTGTCCCTTTGATGTTGAAAATCAACTTTAAAGGAGAATATAATTATATAAGTCAGACGATTCAAATTCACAAAACTCTCATGATGGTACGGGACAAGGAAACTAATAAAATTCAACTTCTCTAAGTTCCTCAAGCGCTGATTAATTCATGTTGAGTTATACATAGAGAAATAAGCATGCTGTGGAGCAGTTTCCATGTGGATTTACGGTTGTGTCAGCATCTTTGTCTGTTTGTCCAAATCTTTACAATCAACCACATGGTTTAGGGTGACATGTAATCACAGCTAGTCTCATCCAGCATGACTTGACACTGTTGATTGCCGGGTAAGAATATTCACCGATCATAGACCCGTATTATTTTCAGTGTAGATGCAAAATACTTTCTCATTCTTCAGCCACACTGGGCACAAGTTTCCAACTACTTACATTACAGTTCTGACACATGGTTTAACATTAGAACATTACAAAAACGCACAATAGTGAGCCTTTCTTGTTTTCTTGGTAAAGCACAGGAGTGTAGTTGATTACTTGGACATCCTGCTAAGCACTTCATGCATGCTGTGAGCTTGTCAGAGGATTGAGTCCAGCTTATTTTAAATGTAATCTTTTAAGAAATTTTCACTGCAAGGTGTTATGGCAAAGCCGTATGATAGCAGACAGCATGGTCTCTTTTTCTGTCCCCGTCTGTCTTTGTTTGTGTGCACATGTGTTTGTTACAGTGTGAATATGAAGGTCATTCATGGCCACTGTTTATTCTGGAGAGCTGTGTAAAACAAACATTGCTGCCACAATTCCAAACAACCCAGCACCAAAAAATGCAAAAAAAAGCTTCCAACACATCACAATGGGAAGTGCCCGCCGTCTGCGAGATGGAACACAAAATCATAAAATGGGTCAGCAGCATTGGCATCAAGATGTTCAAAGGGCACTTGGCCGATCAGCAAGGCCCAAATTAAAGCCATGAAATATGTAGCCATACTGTTATCTGCAAACTGACTTCTTTAAAGTCTGCTTTGAAAGGAGAATTGAGATATAGAGGGGTTATAAAATGTAATTTTTGAAGTGCAGGACAATCTTAAAAGTGGGATATTTCACATTCGGGATAAGATGTTATCTTCACTCAAATTAAATTAGGCCGTACATATCACTGCAAAAGAAAAAAAGGAGTCCACAGACAGTTCAATTTTTGCTGACCGGCAGGAAGCTTCGTTCATGCTTTGCTCAGTCTGCTTTTAATGACATGTAAAAATCAGGCTATTCAACTATTCATTGTGTGTCTTTCAGTGCATCTCTACAAACAAAACTGCTGTGATCACGAAATCAGCCAAAATACAAATTATTTTTTCAAATTCATTTGGGAAGGGTCATGAGACACTGAACTCACGAGACTACACCTGTTGACCCTTGAATGCCTCTTGTGTTTAGCAGTGACAAAAGAGAGAGGGTGCTGTAAAGTAGCCACAAGAAGCCCCTTTTTGATGTTGACCCTGCCCTGACCCCTTTGTTGGGGCCCTAACCATTTCACAGGAAGATCCAAACATTTTAAAAGCACAATACACAGCAAGAGTGTCGGCACTGACTTGCTATGAAGCCCCAATAAAACAGGGTGACCTGGGGGCTAATTGAGAGCTCGTGGTTGGGAAGAAATTAAAGGCATCTGGTGTATCACCACAAACTGGAAATGAAGCTCCTCTTTAATTAGAGCCTGCATTACAGAGAAAGTGTGCATTTCACTACTGTCAGTGCAGGTGTCACATCAGGATACATGTAAACAGACAGAGGACTTTGATTATAGTACTAGGTAGGATTGGGGGTTAAAAAAAAACTTCTTTCTTTCTTTTGTCTTTCTTTTTTCTTTCTTTCTTTCTGTTACTACTGTACTGCAGACATTTTTGATGGTGTATCATTAGTTGCATCAGTCAAACAGTAGGCCTTTGTTCTCCCTTTTTGTCGCTTTTTCATAAGAACTTTTGGATTTGCATCATATCACAGCCCACAGTATATGCTCCCACAATGTGAACAATAAATTCCACATAGCCCATTTTATCACCCTTTCCTCTGCTCAAATCCTACACTTGTGCTAAAATAGCACAGGAAAACAGAGGAGAGGGTGGCTAATTGCAAATAACCCAATATTTTGGAGTTCAAAGGCTGTGGTGGGTTTGAGTGATAATTTTGGCTGAAGCATCACCATAAACACTAATAAAATTAAGTGCGTCGGAGGGAGGAGGGGGCGTGGCCAGGCGTCCCTTTGAACAGACCCTGTGATCAGTTCCCCCTCTCAATTAGCGTATTGTCCACTTGTCCTTTCAGCTAGGAGGGAGGGGGCAGTCTCCCCCCCTAGCTTCCCTTTGAAGTGATTATCCCTTTATCTCAAGCCTGAGCGAGGAATATCTTGGGGGACAATGGCAAATTAAAGCCCATATGGAGAGAAGCGTGAATGTCTGTTTGTAGGCTCAGAGAGAAAAAGAAAAAAAAAAGAGCGATAGAGAAATAAATAGAGTGGGGATAGTGAGAGGAAAAGAGGGGCAAATATCATCATTCTGTTTGCATAAGCTGAAGGGTGAGTGGTAGATGTCAACACTCATTCAAAAAAGTAATTTAGGGCTTGTGCCTGAGTTGACACTTGTAGCAGAGAGACTTTAGAAGAGCTAAAGGAAAGAAGAAGGGAGGGGGAGAACGGAGGGATGGAAAGATAGAAGGATGAGCATGAAGAAGAGAGAGGAGTGCAGTTGTCAGCAGAATCTGATGGCGGTCAGGCAGACAGGCTTGAAGAAGATACAATTAAAGTGTGGAGTTAAGACGGGCTTTGAAGTTGGACATGGTGCATAACACCCTTAAAGTTTGAGAAGCCAGCCATTCATCTGCTTGTTATGGCTTGTTAAGACCATTCCTTTTAAACGGCCCAATTTGAGAAAATAAAGTTTAATTTCAACTTTGGGAAAAGTCTAAATATATCAAAAGTAACAGCAATCAGGTCAGGTTTTCACTTGGGTTAAATAAGCAAACAAACAAAAAACTGAAATGGTCATTTTTTTTTAAAATTTGAGTGAGGGATTTGCTGAAGAAGGTGTGGGGGTGTGGGTGAGCGCTGAGGATGAATAATTACTTTCTCTCCTCACTCTCCCTCTTTTTTCTTACAATCCTGTTTTTTGGTGGCTTAAAAGTTTAATAATGTATAGAAACAATGCCTGTGATGCTTGGCCTAATCCGTTTTGGTTTGGCAAACCTTTGTGGTAACCGAAACCCAATCTGATGTGTGCAAATGTTTGCCAAGCCAGCATGTGCAGACAGACATTCTGTCTGTCTGTCTTTCTGCAAGATAACAGCTGAAACAGAACATTAAACCTGCACACTAGCTCATTGCATGAGTGCCAAAAAATAGAAAACTTGTTTTTATTACAAATTATATCTATAGTGTAATTGCTATTGTTAACTTACTATACATACTGTAGTGTATGCTGTCCTCCTGCACCGAGTTGTCTGTATAACTGTGTCAATTGTTCCTGCTGTAATTCCACTATAACAGTTTCATGTGTATTCATGATGTTTATTGATTTATCATGCTCGACATATCAAGTGATTCTTCTTCTGATTGTGAAAGCGAGAGAAATGTGCGAGTGTTCACTTTGAGCTCAGTTAGCCATCCTTAATAAGCATCAGACAAATGATGTAGAAAAATGCTTGATATGAGGCAACGGTCAGGCCTATTAGAGGCAGACCAACGCTGGTTTGAACTGACAACAGCAAACTGGCCAAGGCTCAGCCTGACAGCAAATCCATGCACTGTATAAGGCAAATAAAATGGCCTTATTGATCAAATTATCCAGTGCTCAGCTGTTTGAGTTTGGGACAAGACAAGCAAGAGAGGACAACAACACCATAAAACCAATCGACAGACCTGACAGCTGATCGTTATTTGATTTGCAATCTTTACAGTCAGCTGTCGTGATATCAACATATCCACATTCTGCCGTGTCAGACATACCCCAACAGAAAAGTGCAGGTGATTTCTGTGTCCACACAAAGTGTCAGATTCATTGGTAAAAATCAAATAATTTAGTGTGTGATTGGCACTAACCAGACTAATATTTCATCACCTGTGTGAACTGATACACAGGACTTGTTGTCATTGTGAAACCAGTTTTCTATCCACATGTAGCCCATCTTGCCTCGAGCTGCTTCCTACTGTTTTTCACAAAGCATTTCACAGGGCATAACAACAAAACCCACAGTCACAGGATTTAAGGTCGATGGGAGCAGATACACCAAAGGGTGGACAAAATAATGCAAATGCCACATGACAAGGACCCACACCTTGAAGAGAGTGGACCATGATTACAAATGCAGCTACACAGGCAAATGAAGTTGAATGCCAATTAGCAGTGTGTGTCAGCTTTAAAAGAGGACTGACAACTGACACGTTTGTGTGAATTTTCAAAGCACTTATCAGGTCCAAAAGGCAAGTAGTTGGTCTCTGAATCATAAATGCAACTGCTAAAATAATAAACATAAACACAAAAAGGAGAAGCTGTGAGGATCTCAAAAATATTGCCATAATCTTTCAAAACTAGAGCCCATCTTGTGATGGGATTACTTCCGCCATGGTGCAGCATTCTTTGAGTTTAAAGCGAATGTCAGCCAGGGGCGTAAAGTGAGTATGCCAATGGCCCTTCCCTATTTCCTACACTCCTACTTCCAGCCCCATTGCTTAGACCACACCTATATTCAAACTCAGCCTTAATTTTAATGTCAACTACACAGCTGTAAAGATTTGTGACTATATTTTGCACAGTTGTAATTGACAAAATCTGTCTAACACCTGGCAAAATACCATGGTAGTTCTTGCTATAATAGGTGTCACCAGGAGCACATTTTGCTATGATGACCCACAAGTTCTTTTTACACAGAGACCTCCCCGACCACATTGCTTTCCCAATTTGTGGACGTTTTTGGTTGCTGTTCTGCAATTGTACCGTATATACAGCATGGCGAGGCAGCAAGGCGATATTCCCGCTGTTAACACGCAGTGTAAAGAGGGCTACACAAAGACAAGATGGAAAAACACCAGCTGATACGATGTTGTTGAAGCTGGTAATAATACAGATATCTTCTTTAATTCTGGGCCACTCGTCCCATATCTCAGTAGCCCTTTTTAAACAGGAAGTGTGCAAATTTGCAGGAAAGCCCAATCAGTCTTCTTTCAGCATTGGCAGTATAAGATCAAAATCAGGGAGTGCAGCAAAATGCCGCCTGCCTACTTTTGTTCATACGGAATGCCCCTTTTTCGGGGCAATGGGGGGCGTGAGCAAGTAACGTGTTACGTAAACAGTGACGTGGGAGGGAAGCCGTGGCTAGTCAGTCCTTTGGCGATTCTCTCATAAGTTGGCCTGTACTTCACCGTCCCCTTCATCTGACAGTTAATGGCCTCTTCATTTACGAGGACAAGGAGGGAGCGCAATTCCTTGTCTCCCCAGTTGCTCATCTTTACAGTATCTGTCAGGTTTGCGTTTCCCTCTTGCTACTAGCTGCTCGCTAATTCCTGCCATCAGCTGTTTCTTGTTTATCCACCGCCAGTGGGTCGCACATGCGGCGTCATCAACAGCTCCTCCCACAAGTCATCAACAGCCACCTACCTTGGCGGAAAGCTGCCTCGTTCTGTTTAAACCAAAAAGGTTCCACCAATATGTCTACCCTACGAGGCGGAAAATTGGGCACCTTGGATCAACTTGCCAATCTGGCTCTATGTGTCTAAACACTTGCAGCTTGCTGGCAAAACGGTCCAACATTCGCCGAAAATCTGGCAGTGTAAAAGGGGCTAGTGACAGAAACTTGAAAAGGTAGTACTTCTTGGCAGACATAGTTGTTGATATTGGAAGATTCTACACATCCCAGGATTATGTTGAGATGTTGCTTTTTAACATCTAATACGAATGCATGGAGACCACAGTAACCTTTGTTTGAGATAAGGAAACATTTTCTGTTTTCTGCTTTCACTGCAATGCCAGAGAAAGAAGGAAGATGGACATGAGTTATACTCTTCTATCCCCCAACAGTTTCTGTTGATGGGCAATGTATCATTCCTTAATTTTTCCAATCAAATACAATTTCCAATCGTAACGCCTTTTAAATGTGTTTTTGATTTTGAGTCATCAAAATTCTTCGGGCTAAAAAACAAAATCAGGAAAAGATATTCAGTATATCAGAGCTCAGAGGTTTGGAGACATGAGTGATTATCTGCATACAGATGCAAATTGCCCCAGTGAAACAAAAGGAAACAAATGTGCTTGTCATAAAAATCCATAAAATTATAGCTGTCAAGTGGATGTTTTGGCATATATGATTACCTGCCAATCATGTGTGGCAATGGTGGGTTGTATTTGTTTATCCTAAATGTTACAGTATGTGCACAGCTCGCTCTGCTCTGCCAGCTTCTAATTGATTAGATTTGAGACTGGACCTCCTATTGATTGTTTAAAACATGGTTCATTTCCATTAAACATGCTTATACACATTACACATTCACTTTCTCATTTTTTCCTAATGCGTTTGCTGTGAGTATGTGTGTAGGCTAATATGCATGAAAGTAGCATGTGCAGTGTGTAGTGTGTATAGTGCACAGTGTATAGTGTGTACAGTAAATCTAGTGTTAACCTAACTTAACAGCAAAATCAAAGGAACACAACAAGATTGCTTGAGTTTTGCAAGGAAGTCAACCAATACCAATGCAGACTCTCATGGTTTTGGTATGAGTCATACACGTTTAAGGCTGTGCCTCATAATCTGACATTCAGTCATTCCAAGTCATCACATATCGCTGCTTTGTCAGTGGACATTCACGTCTACATAGCACACGCTAGGTTTCCTCCTGCATCTGCATCTGATGTTCCAGGACACATGCAACCAACACTGGGACATCAACAAAAGCATGTGATAAGGTTTAGGCAACAAAAACATATGGTTAGGTTTACGTAATGAAAGCAGATATTTAGGTTTAGCCAACAAAAGCAGGTGGTTAGGTTGAGGCAACAAAAGCATGTGGTTAGGTTTAGGCAACAAAAGCATGTGGTTAGGTTTAGGCAACAAAAGCATGTGGTTAGGTTGAGGCAACAAAAGCACATGATTAGGTTTAGGCCACAAAAGCACACGGTAGGTTTTAGGCAACAAAAGCAGGTGGTTAGGTTTAAGCACTGAAAGAATGTAGGTAGTTTCAGGCAAGAAAAGTACGTGGTTAGGTTTAGGCAACAAATGTACATGGTTAGGTTTAGGCAATGGAAGCACGTGGTTAGGTTTAGGCAATGGAAGCATGTGGTTAGGTTTAGGCAATGGAAGCACGTGGTTAGGTTTAGGCAATGGAAGCATGTGGTTAGGTTTAGGCAACAAAAGCACGTGGTTAGGTTTTGGCAACAAAAGCACATGGTTAGATGTAAGCAATGGAAGCACATCGTTAGGTTTTGGCAACAAAAGCATGTGGTTAAGTTTAGGCAGTGGAAGCACATGGTTAAGTTTAGGTAATGAAAGTAGGTGGTTAGGTTTAGGCAATGGAAGCACATGGTTAGGTTTAGGCAATGGAAGCAATGGTTAGGTTTAGGCAATGGCAGCACATGGTTAGGTTTAGGCAACAAATGCACATGGTTAGGTTTAGGCAATGGAAGCACGTGGTTAGGTTTAGGCAATGGAAGCATGTGGTTAGGTTTAGGTAATGAAAGCATTTTGTTAGGTTTAGGCAGAAAAAGCATGTGGTTTGTTTCGAAAAAACATCAGTTTTTGGCTCAACATTCATATGGGAGGTGAACATTGGTTTGTTGGTGCCATCCACCAGCCCTCCCTTCCGGTCTCTAAGGACTTTTCAGCTCCTTATATTACCCCTTTTACCCATTTCTAACTGATGCCGTCCAGCAGCGTATCATACTGCCGCGATACAGGTTCTGTCCAGCTGTGTTACCAACCACCATACCACCATGAAAGGAGGCTTTTGACGTTGGTGTCTGATATAGAAATCAGAATGGACTGGTCTGTACATGTACGGCACATGGAAAGGTAGTGGCCATGAAATTAAAAAACCCTGCAACTTTAGGCAATGGGAACATTTCTTTTAAGGGGTGTTACTGTAAAATGTGCACACTAGTACTCAAGTGCATCTGTTTGTTTTTATGAAGTTCTAAACATATATGTGTGTGTTCTTGACTTTATTCTGTGCTTTTATGATATGCAAGATGAAGAGTTAAACCCACCTACTGTGAATCAAGGAAGTCCCGGAAACAACAAAAGAGAGCAATCATCCAGGACCTCAGCTTTGGCCAGCTGCATATTGTTCGTTTATTCCTGAGAGAGTTTATAAATCCATAACTTAAACTAAGATAAAAGTGTTTTGACCCTATTGTGGGATGTTTCCCAGTGTCATGCAGCTACTCAGCAGGTGTGCAGAGGGAGGGTGAGTTTCAAAACACACTGCACAGCAGATAGGCAAAGAGGAACATCAACAAAGCACTGCTGCTCTGCACCTCACTGACTGCTCTGACAACCGACATGGGAAACATTCCCACAGAGAGAAAAAAAAATATGGAGAGAGGGTGTAGAGAAAGAGAAGAGAGATGTAAAGTGAAAGACTGAAAGAGAAGAGAGGGGGAGAGGGTCAAAAAAGTGGAAGACAAAGAAAGACAATAAAGACGGAAGAGGAAGAAATATATCTACTGCTTTTAGTCATGTATTATTTCTTGTCAATATGTGTTAACAACACTGAACCTAGGATCACAATTTACATGCCATGCCGGAAACAAGGCAAGTGAAATGTAAGGTTTTGTAAGAAGGAAACAGCAGAAAAAGGGAGGAGAGATACAGGCATAGACACAAAGATACAAGTGTGAACAATAATGGAAACACCTGTATAATCTGTTGTCATAACGTGCTGCAGCTGCACAACAAACACCACATTTGTGAAGCCTGTATGTTCAGTTTTTGCTCCGCCTGTGACAGAGAAGTGGATTCAGCTCCATTTAACAGCTTTTGTTGTTATAGTTTGCACTTTTCATGTGGATTGCATTGTACTGCAAATGCACAGTAGTTTTACGGTAGTACAAACCTAAGCCCCTTCACACTTTGCCTCCAACATTAAGCATTTCTCTTTAACATTTAATGTTTATGACGAAAACTGCAACATCAAATTAAAAAAAAGCATCTAGATATTATTAATTTTAGATAACAGTTTAACATTCAAACGCTTTACTCTGCCTTATCAAGATTGTGTGGGTGTAGTTTGATCAAATTTAATTGACTCCAGTGCTGCTAAATCCTGATTGGTCCTCAGAAGTATGTGATATCATTTTTCCAACTGAGAAATAGACTAGTGCAGGAATGGGTCCTAAATAATTTAGCATTTTACCATTTCCAGTTCCCTTGTCTCAAAGTCAATGGGTTTTTTTCAATAGGCTTGTGGTTAGATGCCTGAAATAAGGTCTGTGGTTAACACAAGCTTAAGAGAATTTCATGTTTTGTTCTATGACATTAAATGGATCCGTAAATACCCCAATGTGAGTTTTGAAGCTTCTATGTGTAAAAAAATCCAGTTGCTAACAAGTGGCTAAATTAGACTACAGAACCTCATCACTCAGAACATGCCTTGTTGCCTTGTTGTGGTGGTGAAGTTAGTCGTGCAACCGTAGTGTAGTTCGTTCGTAGCCTCACCTTAGCACTTACTTCTGGAGATTGCATTTACGCATCAAAAATCATAAAAATGGTGTTCATTTGTATACAATGAATGAGGATGAGGATGAGATCCATCCTTACTGAGATTGTCTTGCTGAACAAACATGTAAGTATTATAAACTTTTGTTTGCCACAGAGCTTATTTTCTGCAATAATCCAAAATCCAATGGGAAAATCCCACAGGCTTTTTGACAAGGGAATCAGGGCAATGCTCACATCCATGTTGGCCTATTAAAAAGAGGGCATCCCTGCAGCACTCTATAAAAAAATCTTTCAAGTGAAATCATCAAAATGGGTAAAAATGTGGCAGCAAGTAGTTTGTTCATGAAGGACTCATCGCTCACAGGAAGACACTAACTGATAATAGGTCATCAGGGACACCATAGGGGCTTTATGCAAATTCGAATCATATAAGTTGTCTGGACATGGGTCACAGAGATGGCTGACCTGGTAGCTAGCAGTTCACGCTGACAACTGACAGAACTATTAATGTTAACTGGGGGGGACCAATGGGTTGGTTGTGCTATGCTTTCAAGATGACAATGTGTCAACATCAGCAGTAACCACTGCATAAGTGCAGTGCAAAGCAGTGGCAACGCGCTAGTCAGTGAGATACACACATGCACTAAAATGCACCTGCGGCCGGACTAGCTTACCACAACAAACCACAGAGAAGCTCGAATTATAACACACACAGAGGTAATGTAATGTAATTCTCTGCTTAGGAAGCCATCACTCCACTTTATCTTTACATACCAAATAGTGGTTTACTGCAATATCAATGCACTGAATGTCACATATATACTTTAAACACAAAATTCAATAATATATGACCTTAAACAATCTGTGCTGATTTTAATTAACACATTCAAAAGTAAAAAAGAAAAATAATTAGAACACATTAGGGTCTACAAAGGTAGTGTTTGTATGGTCGCAGTGATCTGTTCACAAATAAGGATTCAAACATGATGATAGGATCTCATTTATTGTGGACTAAACCTTAAAAGAAAATCTGTCAGGCAGTCCTTTGGTATGGCCCAGGACCCACTTCGTACACATTGCTAAAAGAATGTGGCCATTTGTGGCCCAGATCGACTCCGAATGTAGTCTGAGCAATCGGCTCTTAAGACGCATAGAGGATGCATTTGGTGCATTCACACCTGTACTTAGAGCTGTCCACTTCAGATTCAGATTCAGATTCAGATGTATTTTATTCATGCATCAAGGAACATAGTGATAATTTGCAGAATACAGTACACCGCGTAAGGGACATGAAAGGGAACCCCAAAAAAGCAAGGAATGCTTGTAGTAGGGGACTCAGGAACTGGGTGTGATCTAATCACACAAGATGCATGTTAATACCAGGTGTACACAAAGAATCAAAAGTGGACTGTTTACCTGCCGTTTAAACATAATCGGTCAATACTACTTGGACTACAAATGGAAACCAGAATGCTTCCAATACCAGAATCTTGTCCTGTCACCTAACTGATTTTGTATACATGTACAGAATCTGTTTATAGAAATTAAGCACAAGCTAACAGCAACAGCAAGGACTGTTAAATGGTTTCCTCACACTGACCCCAAAATGGCTTGACTTGTTGTTAAACCCATTAATTACTGTCAGGTAAAAGTAATTGAGTGATTCTACTCTTACTGTGTGTGCGCAGGCAGACTCTCACCAACTGTTCCAGGTGTGGCGCTCACACTCCCACAGCAGTAGGGTTGCTTTCTTTTTGTTTGCATATAGAGCAGGAAGTGAGATCTGATCACACAACCCATTCTCAGTCCCAAGACGTCAAATACTGTCACTTTGTCAGTGATCTCTCTTGGTGACGGTATGAAATACACCGGCCTACAACTACTGCAGTATAAAGAGTGAGAAATTTCAAATATATATTTATATATATATATATATATATATATATATATACATATATATGGTGGGAGGGAGGGGTGGTGGAAGGGTAAAAAAAAAAAATGGAGTTTCACCTGGGAGCCCACTGTTTCTTTCCTGTAGGGACATATGTCACGTGACGTAATTTTAAGCAAAGCTATGTTGTTTTTTTCTAAACCTAACCATGGATGTTGCCTCATTTCAATGAAGTAAACCCACCTTGTAAATTCATTTTAAAAAAATGTATTTAATGAGCAGAAACTGGACATTTCCTGCGAAAACAGAAGTGTATTTTGAAAAGACACAATGCATATAACAGTTGTAAATTGACACGCTGTCCCTGAATATCCAAAACTAATACAGGAGGGTACCTTGTACCTTGTTGGTTGGTATTTGATGTGTTGGGATGAAAAACATATTGGATAACAAATGATAACTTGAGAAGCATATGGGGACGCACTCTAATGGCAGAAGTGAAAGAGTTAGAGTTGTCCATTTGTAATCAGACAGGCTGTTTTCCAACACAAAGCAATACAACCAAATTTATACATCCCATGAATTTTGAAAAGCTGTGATCACGTGACCAATGTGCTGATGGGGGTAAACAAGGAAGCAGTCCCGAGCACTTGTAAGGAGGCAGCCAGACTTTTCGGGACTCTGGAGTCACATGTTTGGAGATGTGTGAACTTTGAGTCATTTCAAGGTACGCCCTCACCATGTTTCTTTTCCTAAACCTAACCTCAGTAACTTAATTTGCGTAAACCTAACCGCCGCAATTTTACATTAATTATGTGACAGTATGTGAAGGATGTAACATCATTTCTGGGGTGCTAATTTGTAGGATATCATACGAACTGTTGTGCATGCATTTTTCATAGGATATCATATGAAACGTTCTATGAGAATACATTGAATCAGATCACCCAAGATGCATATTAATACCAGGTATAAACAGGCTCTGAGTAGCACCACATGGGAGTGAGCAGAGGGACAGGCCACTGATCATCGCTGCTGAAATGTATCAACAAAGCAGTGTGAGAGGAGCATGCTCCACTGTTTGCCCTCCCACACCTGAAGGCGATGGGATACATGGAAGAAAAGAAAAATTGTAGAAAGAGAGGGTTGACAGAAAGCAGGAGTAAGTGACCCCCTTACCCTCCCACTCCTCCTCCTCCCTCTCAGAATAAAATCCGGTGCCATAAAATGTAAGAGCGGGCAAACAGCTCCTCCCCAGCTTGTCGGGGAGTTTGTTTTAAAGTGGAAATGAGGCTGATGGCGCACTTGGCGATTAGCCCCGCGGCTAACATGAAAGGAGAGGAAAAGACAGCTGCTAATTTTCTCCTTTGACCTTTGGCTCCCACTGGTATTTCATACAAACGCTGATTTATGGAGGAGACTAACAGCTCACTGCTACTGGAGGGATTAATGTAAGAGAAAGAGGGAGGGAAAGAAAAAGAAGCTGACCCCGAGGACTCACAGTATCTCAATTCATTCATTTCATCTTTTTGTTTCTATTGCTATCCTTTTTACTTCACATGTCCTTCTCCTCTCACCCATATCTCTTTGTCGATTTTCCTTTGTTTCTCTGTCTGCCTGCCTTAGTGAATTTTCAACTCTTTATCTTTTTTCCATCTTTATTTGTAGTCTGTGTCTGTCTGCATTTGTCCTTCATCCTGCCCATCCTTCCACCCATGTTCTTTCTATATATCCACAATGAAATAACCACTTACAGCACATTAGGTACATGTATGAGACTCCTCTTTGCTGTGTCACACTAATTATCATTATAAACTAGCTGTCTAAAAACAAACCCAGACATCGTGACGCCCTGTGGTGCAAAAAAAAGAAAGATGACACCCTTCTCCTAGCGGAAGATCTTTTTCATTCACTGCGTGGTGCTCAGGTGTGAATATGAATACACGTTGTGTCCCAGCACTTTAGCTGCAGGGAGATCCCATAAAAGTCAGTTTCATGCAAAACCAATGTATGGATGGCTCCCATGTACGGAGGCCCTGAGATGCCTCTGGGGCAGCGGAGACCCAGGAAGTGTAGATCCAGCAGCACATTTCCTTCTTCCCCTCCTCTCTTTCTTCTATTGCCCCTCTTTTGTTCCCTTGGTTTGCCAAAGGAGGAGAGAGGTGCAGGCAGGGAACAATTTAAAAAAGCCATCATTGGAAAACCCCACTTCAAACATTCTGGATGGATATTAGCCTGCAAATCACAGTACAGTTGTTCCTGTTATGCATTGAGTGGAACTATCCAGTGCCTAAGATAAACAGTTACATGAAACAAAAATTGTGTTTACATGAACAACTGCTACAGATCCATGTCAACATTTCACTTGTGGAGGCTGAAAAATGATTCCAACAAGTCATTTAGCCCTTATGACTGATTTGTCTTAAAACAAGGTAAAAGTTTGGTAATGCTGTGACAACGGTTAAAGTGGCTCAAGCTGTTGCCTTGGTACCTTTTTTGGCATATCGGTGTTGCAGTCATTCTAAGGGCCCTGACACATCAGGTTGACTGTTGGCCGTCGGTCAATCAGTACATTTACATGCACAGTTAAGTCGAGGTATGTTTATAGAACAACTAGGCCATTTAATTGGACTACTGTCCTTGCCCCACTATACAAGTGCTGGAGGGGAATCGATTTATTAACCGAAGTATGTCCGACACTACGATAAGTGGCCATAAGCCCCCTTTCATCTTGTTAGTATTGGACCTTTTTCTGGTTGACCTATTACGTTACAGAACAAACAAGAGACAGCTAGCGGCAAACTGGTACTATGGTGGACAACTTTAAAGCTCTATAAATATTGTCCGTCAAAAAATGTACAGCTCCAGATGTAAATTTCCCCATGTAGATTTCGCCATGTTGTCATGGCTTCTTCTTCTGTTACGCATTTAACGCTATTCGACTTTCAGGTCAAAGCCCGGTGCAAAAACTGTGGAGCACGCTCAGAGTGCCTAAGCCAGTTTTGGTCTGACTGACAGTATACATGCAGGAGTAATTCAGCTCCCAATTGCATTACCTGGGTGTGTTAGTCCGACTTTAAGAAATTAGATTTAGTAAAATTTTAGTCGGCTTAACATGTTTACATGTATTTCAAAAATCCGGTTTTAGTTGGACTGACACAATTCTCTAACACATGATGCAATTTCTCTAATGTCATGTAAACATCTGAATGTCAAGCCCATTGGAGATTGTCTGTCACCCTAGTTTTGTGTTTTGTCCTGCACCATCTGCGCTAGTCTGTCCTTATCAGTCGCTTTTCAGCTGATTCACTTGTCAGTGGCTTTTCAGATGAACCAGCAGCAGAGCTGGTGGAGCCCTTGGATAAGAGAAATCCCTCTGATTGGAAATGCACGAGAAGAAAAAAGCATGTGAAAAAGCAACAGTCGGCCCTCTGTTGACACCACTTTTTCAATGTCAGTTTGGTGTGTCGGCCTAAAAAGCTGTCTAAATTTTTGATAAAAACTTCATTCTTATGTCAGTTCTCACAGATATGCTTCATTTTAAACCAATGTAGCAGTCTACAACCATGTAATGGCTTTCATTCATGAGTGGATGTACATAATTTTGTATTAGATTAGTCCTGTCAAGCAGCATCTGAGTGCAAGTATGTAGTAAATATAAATTGTGCTTCAGTTTGAAGGTTGCACGTCGATGACAGTATAAGTGCCTTCTAAACAGAACGAATATCTCTGAGACATCTCACGAATAGCTGTTGCAAACCTTATCCCCAAAAGAGTTTTTAAAAATCTGCATCTTTTCTTAAGTGTGTCGTTTCATGGTGCAAACATCATGTTCAGTTTAATAAACACTGGCACAATGGGGAGGTGGGGGTTCCGATTTTTTATTTGAGACTCTTGCATATGTCTCTGGATCTCAGTTCAGGTTTACATGTTTCACAGCAAATCTATAAATGAGCATTCATTACTTGGAGTAAGACCAGCAGAAGCAGATCACAGCAAGAAAATCCCTGTGAGCGCTGGAAATAGGACTAATAATCTTTGTTTGTAATAAATGAGGTCTTAGAACTCAGTAATAGATCACATACTGTATAAGTAGTAATGTACTAGCAATGGTTAAAATGAAGTTACTTTCATTGAAGCAATAGTTTGATTCTTCCAAGAAATTCCCTTAACATTAAAATACAAAACAAAGCTCAGTGTTCCAAGACAAAACACATCAGTAACACACACAAAAAAAACATACAAAGATGTGAAAAAGTCACAACAAAAGCAGCTCATCAACAGTCAGGCACAACAACCAAGACAAAAGGCAGATGTGCAGCACATTGAATACAAGTAACCAAGCATTTTAAATATCAGAGTAGCTGCTCTTCCAGCTTAAGGGCAAAAATTGTACTCCTGTTCTTTTGGACTATAATGTGAACATGAAGGATACATGCATTCCCCAACAAAAGCCAAGACTGTGTGTCCCTTTTTACGCGACTTGCGTCTTCAAGGTGGGAATTTCACACCATTATTCCATCTTGTCATGCTGTGTAAAAGCCCAGACACACCATACTGACTTCAGAGAGCTAGCGGCAACGAAACCCCCTTGCTGTGTCACATGATGTTGCCAGTGTATTGGCCAAAAAGTTGCATGTGAACACACTGCAAAGACTACAGCTGATGGCCAACCAACATGTATGCTCTGTGCCTGCATGAGGGGAATAAACTCTCTATACCAGTTGACAGCGATACTCTGTAATTGTCATTCAAAAAGGGAAAGTGATAGACTATCTTGACGCTAGTTAGCCTGATAGCACAACACAATCCAATGTTGAAAGAACAGAGCACATTTGCTGTGCTCCACTGAAAAACAACACAATCCATCAGGAAACGTTTGTGCTGAAGTGTTCAATGGCTAAAGAAAAATAATCTGACCTTATGCAACAAGTTTGTTTTGCTCTCACTCCCTCTTGACTTTAGCTCTTTGTTTACTTTCCTCACTTATGTTTCTCTTCTCTTGCTCTAAGCTGAATAGAGTGATTCCATTCATCATTTTAAAAAGTGGCTGTTAGCAGTTAGCAGCTCACTTAAAGAAAAATGTCAGTGGCTGAAAATGTCTGGAAATAGGGAAAACAATGAGTACTGGGAGCTCCTTCCCACCAAGCAGAGGATGAGATCAGCCGCCACATAACAGAAACAGTAAATGATTGTTATTGCCAGGTTATGCCATTGCTATTGTTTAGAAAGCTCTGTATTTGTTATTTGTCACACTAGAGGCCAACACTGTTGTATTATATGTCACACCTGTCATACCGCCTTTGCTTCCGTGATGCTGGCATGCTGTCTAAAATTACACACTGGAGCAGCGTCATGTCACGGTTGTTTGATTCTGTGCAAAAATGCAAAGGAGGTGTAAAGACGAGGCTTTGTAGTGGCCCTATAGTGCCATCTCTGTGTAAAAAGGGCTTGTGTTAGTGATGCCAGTTCCATCGGTTTTCTCTTGATATTATTCCAAAAACAAAATCTCTCTGGTTTATAGCTTCAGGAATTCTCCAAAATACCTAAACTAACAAATACATGATATTTATGGTAATAGTTAAATTTTAGGGTGGAATTAGCTTCTTTAGGAGATAACTGGCAGTGTTTAGACAAAAAATAAATAAATAAATATAAAAAGTACAATATAATTCAATTATAAAGCTACTTACTATTACTAATAATCTCAAAACATTATAACCTACGTATATATAAAGGTATTAACAATGGGCCAAACTGAACAATATTCACACACTGCATGGTTCCAACTGTCTCTCTCTCTCTCTCTCTCTCTCTCTCTCTCCACTTTTTGTTCTAACCCTCTGGGTTTCATTCAGAGTTCAAGCAGGTCATTAGCAGAGTGATTACAGTGGGAGAGAGGGCACCCATTAAGAAAATGCAAGTGTGTGTGTGTATGTGTGTGTGTGTGTGTGTGTGTGTATGTGTGTGTGTGTGTGTGCACATGTGCCTGTGTGTGATCGTCATGTGAATGTGTGCATGCATGTGTGTGCCTAACTGTGATCACAATGTGTGTGTGTATCAATCACTCCAGTGTGGGTGACGACGAGGAGCTGTTTGTCTTTCTCATAAAAGGGAAAGGGATCAAAAGAGCTGGTCTACCAGCTGGACCTTCAATCACACAGGGACAGCGTGACTTTAGAGCCCTGGGCAGCTGGAGCTCTGGGGACTAATGGTGCGTGTGTGTGTGTGTGTGTGTGTGTGTGTGTGTGTGTGTATAGGTGGGTGTGTGTTTTGAACCTTTTTAATCACAATCCTTGCACATTTTCCATTTCCATACTCTACTTTAAAGGCTCATTCGTTTTTTAACAACATGAGAAATATTTTCATAGTTTTTTTTCCCCATAATTTCTTGATCAGTCATGATAACGTACTTAAAAGATGCTGAGATCTGAGAGTCAATAAATATGCTCTTTATTTAGCCAGATTATATAATTAGCTTTATCTGGAGATAAAACTGAAAAAAAAATAGTGCACCTGAAATGTGGCGAATATTTTATTTGTATTATTGATTAATCTGCCAATTGCATTAATAGCTTGTTGTACAGAAAAAAATAGTGAAACAAGCTCATGACAATTTTATAGAGCCCGAAGAGGTACATCCTCAGGTTGTTTGTTTTGTCTGAATCAGCACTCCAGATCCCCAATGCATTTCATTAACTATCATATGTGACAAGAAAAGCACCAAATCTTTACTACTGAGAGGCTTAATTTTTGTTTTTATTGCTTGAAAAATGACTGAAACATTATCAACAGTCATTATCAAAATAATTGCAGAGTCATTTTCTTTCAATCAGCTTATCAATAAATTGACTAATTGTTGCAGCTGTGGGTCAAAGTTGAACCAAAAAGTCGATCTGTATCCATCTCTTTGATGGATGTTCACAATGGGCAGGTTAGATAAGCATTGTTTAAGTGTGTAGGACTTAGGGGGATATATCGGCAGCAATGGAGATTAATATAAAAAAGTATGTTTTCTTTAGTGTATAATCACTTGAAAACAAGAATTGTTGTGTTTTTGTTACCTTAGAATAAGCCTTTTATATTAGTGATGTACAATAATATCGGCATGTCATCGGTATCGGCCAATATCGGCTTTAAAATGAACTATCAGAATAGGCAAACATGCTTTTTCTTATTTTGCACAATGAATGAATATTACATACATTGAAAAGTATTGTATTTCATGTCTCCATCTGCTGGTGGGCCATCATGATAGGAGTATGCATGCATAATATGATATTAATTCCACTACAGAAGAGACTTGATGATCACTAAAATTAGATGGAGAAAAGTGGATATATCGGTATCAGTTATCAGTCAAATGAGTTGTTACTTATCGGCATATCGGATATCTGCAAAAAATCCAATATCGTGCATCCCCAGTTTATAATTTATAATTTTATTTATTTATAATTATCTAAATAGGGAGTGGGTCCTCGTTTATAGGGAGATCACCATGTTCACTGCCATATTTCTGCAGTTGCCAATAATGGACAAACCAAATACTGGCTCTTGATCATGTTGTGTTGGCCACCACAGTCCTTCTGCAATGACCTAGTCTCGCGTCACCAGGCTCTTCACGTACGGCAAAGTGCCTGGTTTCCATTCACTCTGAATTTTGTCTGGATTCTGGTTCCGGTCTAGAGAGCGGATCGGAATTCACCAAATCCACCAAAGTAAAAGTGTTCACCAAAGTAAAACTTTAAATTCTGGCGCACCATCGATTTCCGTCTCCGGTTTAGTACGATATTGTTGTTGTTGTGGTTGTTGTTGTTGTTGTGGTTGATACAGCATGCTACATGGTGAGGATCACGCAGTTTTCCTCTCTCTTCCGCCCCCACCGCCCCAAACTTTATCAAAAAAATGCATTTACGAACTACAGGTATAATGTACAAAACTAGGATCAAGTGCCTATTAAATAAAACAGACAACTGAAATAGACAATAACTTGCAATACAATTAAATACAATAAAAGAAAAAGGTTAACTTAATGGCTTGGGGCTTTTATTGTAAATTATATTCTTTAAATTAAAGTTTCACCGCATTTTTATTAGCTTGGTGCTTTTATTTTGACGGAAAGGCGCATCCATCGAATTCCGGATCCTGTCTCTCTTGCCCTGGTTCCGGTTGCTTACCAAAACGGCCACTAAACGGCCCCAGACTAGCAATGACCAGCGTCGGAAAAAACACTGATTTGTAACGTGAAACTGTTTTTTATCCAATACTACTTTTACATCTAAATATGATGCGCTAGGTATCCTCCTGCGTCTGTCGCTGACCTTATGGACCACCATGTCAATTCATGTTTCATGCAATGTGTCTTTAAAATACACCTCGGTTTTTACAGGGAATATGCAGTTTCCTCTCATTAGATATATATAAAGTCTTTTTCAAAATAAACTTACAATGTCGGTAAAACACCTCATATTTACGTTTATTTCCTTGTGCAATAAAAGAACATGGCTAGGTTTAGGAAAAAAACATCATGATTTAGCTCTACATTCACACAGGAAGTGAACAGTGGGATCCAGGGTGAGAGGCCAGGGTTTTGTCGGATCCATCTACCACCCCTCCTGCCCACCCTATAAGGACTAAGCAGTATTTGATGTGTTCGGAATGAAAACGGACTATTTATTCAGTGTTTGTTTTGCAGAGGAAGAGACCTCTGTGGGTACCTCAGCACCAGGTAAATACCCTCTGAATATCTGGATCTTAAGTTATCAGAGAAAAATGGTGAGCACAGTGGGCAAGCCACCGTTCTCTAACATGCCAAACAGTGTCAGAGAAACACTGATTTGTAACATGAAACTCTCTTTATTTAGTGTTTTTACCATTTTTTATCACCTGGGGCCTGTATCACGAAGCAGGATTAATGTCTTAGCGAGGTAACTTCAGGGTTAACCCTGGGTTTTCGGTCTCACGAAGCCGGTTCAGTTCTTATCGGGGTAGATCACCATGGTAACTTACTCTGAACGGCTATCCTGCTCCGGAGCAGGGTAAGTTCAGGGTTGAATCTGATCCTATAAAAAGCACCACCCACTGGCCAATCAGCTGTTCGGAAAAAAATGACCCAGTCATGATGGGAAGTTTAATTCATTTGATTGATTTTGATTTGAAAGTTTATTTTGAACATTAAAAAAGAAAAGAAAGCAACAACAACAGACAATGAAAAGATTGTTCAAAAAGGAGTGGAAAGAAGTCAAAATTTCATCCCACCCCTTCATAAGAAAGAAACTGATCATTTGCGGACACTTAATATATTAGTGCCAACATTTTGTTTTGTTGGAGGAAATGATCCCTGTTAAAGATAATGGGCCTAATTGACAGCTTTGCTGCTGGAAATGTGGAAAGTAGCCTATCATGTCTACACTTCATGGTGTTTGAGGGATTTTCCTTTTTGTTTTTTAAAGAGGGAGACTAGGTATATTTTTGCGCAGCTGTTAATTTCTAACACAGCTCAATATCAGGATGATTGTATTCAGACTATCAATTTGGCGTTGGTATGATTTAATTGTGGCGTCAGCTTTAAGCTTTATTGTAGCATATATAACGTTATGACAAAGAAGACCAATTTATCAGACGCAATGATGTTAGACGATAATTGTAATACACACAATTCATCTGCGCAGCATTGATTTCATGGGATTCAAGGATGTGATCAGTGTCAGATGTACAGGTACAGGTACTGTAGCTACTTGAACCAGTGATGAGTAATTTAACCTACACATAATTTTATTTGCTACCTTGTTTTATCTTGATTTTTCCCTCTCTCCTCCTGTTTCTTCTTTCCTGACTCGTTTTTTTTTCTTCTCTATCATGTGATTTCATTGATGTTTTGACAGGGGAATTTCTTTGATAAGCTTTTAGTGGCTTCTAACCTCTCCGGTACTTTTCTTTTTTTAATCTTGTAAATTTTATACTGTCTGTTTTTAACATTATGTGCAAATAATCTAAACTAAAAAAACATTATTCATCCCGTTATGCGTTGCCACACGTTTCCTCCTCCTGCAGCTGCCACGGTGTTGGCTTTTTCTGTAATGTTGCTTTTCTTCTCCTCATATTTTATTAGAATTAATCTCTGATCCTCACGAGAAATACTTTTTTCTCCCTCACATACGGCGCTCTGTGAGGACGCTCAGTGACGCTCAGTGACGCTGCGCTTCTCTCGTGATTGTGATTTGTCCGCTGCGTGCGCGTTCACAGCTCTTGATAAAGCAACCCTGGGTTGAGTTACCGAGTTGATATCCAGTGTCGTGATACCGATTATCCTGATTGCCATTGTTAGGGTTAGTCAACCCAGGATAGGTCTGGGTAACCCAGGAAAGGTTGATCTCGCTTCGTGATACAGGCCCCTGGTCTGTTTGTTTTGGAGAGGACGATACCAGTGTTCATATACAATGTTCATTCAGTGTTCATATACAATGAACACTGAATGAACTCTAACCGGGAAAAGTTTAAGTTGGTTGCATTGTGTTGAAAATCAAAGACTGTATACAACATCACCCACTGATTTGTGGACTCCAATTTTGAAGCCTTGAATTCAGTATTTTGGCCATTGCCAACTTGTTTTTTTGGAACCAGAAGTGACCATATTTAGATGAAAGGCTGGAGCTGTTAAGAAGTGAGGGGTGGATCTGACTCGTAGACTGTTGTTAGGGCCTCATAGACAACCTGTCAACTAAGCGGCCCCACCCTTAAATATACATAACTTTGGGCCTTAATAAAATATAAACAGGTGAGATATTAAAAAATTCAACCCCTGTACAGTTGTCATGAATGTTGAAATTAGCTATAGAGACCAAAACTGGTTTTTGTACCAGGCAGCAACATGGGGGTCTATGGGGATTGACTCTGTCTTGGAGCCAGCCTCAAGTGGTCATTCAGTGAACTACAGTTTTTGGCACTTCTGCATTGACTTTGTTTCTGAGCCTCAGAGGTTGTCACTTGTTTAAAACCTGTCTGAGCATCTGATGGTTATTGCTCTGCCATGTAATCACTTTTTTCATATCAGAATGAACTTGGCAGTACAATGTTGTTGTGCAATATAGAAACAATGATCAAAACTATGAAAATAACACACAAGTTGAAATAAAGTGGAATTGTTCTTTAATTTGATTTTGTAACATGTCAGAAGATAGTAGCGTGACAGCAGGACTAAGACACCAGGGGATTATTCCTTACGCTAGCAAATGCGACGAGATAATCACAGCATCTTGGGTTCCAGCCTGGCCCAGAACCTTTGATGCATGTCATCTCCCATCTCTGTCTCCCTGCAATGTCTGACACTTCTCTACTATCTTCTCTACTATGTGAATATGACATTAATAATAATAATAATAATAATAATAACTTTATTTTTATAGCACCTTTCAAAACAACTGTTACAAAGTGCTTCACACATAAAACAATTAAAAGAAGCAACAATCAACAAGCAAAATAACAATTATCAAGCAAAATCACAATCAGGAGTCAACCATTTAAACAAAGGCCATGCGATAAAAGTAAGTTTTGAGAGCTGGTTTAAAAGTAAAAAGTGAATTTTCATGTCTGAGTTCCTCAGGTAAGCTGTTCCAAAGGGTTGGAGCTCTCACAGCAAAAGCCCTGTCACCAATCATGTACCATAATCAAGCTTTTCAAGCAAATCATACTGGAGATGAATTGTCTGAAAGTTTGAATATTACAACCCACTGACTACAAACTCGACGAACCTTTGAAGCCGTAAACATGTACTTACCAATTGCTGCATGTAAGCTTCATTCTAATGATGTGTCCCCCAAAACATCAGCCACCACCTGTAAGAAGCAAACACAAAATTATTTATTTAGAGGTAAACAAATTACAAATCCTCTCATGTTTTATGACTTTTCACATGTTGTATCATCTACAGTTTGTTCCCACACTGATGCTCATGTGTTGCTGGCTCTGCAGCCCAGTGAGCTGTGGGATCATCTGATCATCTGAACACAGACAGTGTTTAGCTGCATGTTGTCAAATGAACAGGAATGCACAAGCTACTGCAACCAGAGCTACATAGATGAGGTGAAAGCTCACAATCCCTGCACATTATTGGAAAGACATTCCACAGACATAACTTATTGTATTTCCTCTCAAAGCCCCTCAGAGCTCCAGAGTTCCAAAATGTCACCCTACTTGCTTTTCCGATGATATAAATCACCTCTCTGCTTTACAAAGGAGAAAGGATTTCACCTGGGTGTGTGTAAACGTATACATGTGCACATGTGGGCGTGTATGAATGGGTGTATATATGAGTGCATACATCAAGGCAGGCTCAAAGCTGCATGAGAGTTTTAACATTTTGACACGCCTTTTTTAACTGCCAGGTTGACCGTTTTTTTTTGTTTTTTTTCTGGGAGCCTTGTCCATACTGTCCTATGTTCTCAAAAGATCAATTTAGGCTCTAATATTTATGGTGTGATTATGAAATTTATTATGTTGATCTGTTCTGTACGACATCTATTGCTCTTCCTGAGGTTTCTACCATTGTTTTCCCCAGTTAAAGTTTTTTTCTTATCCGCTGTGAGGGTCCAAAGGACAGAGGGCAAGCCCTGTGAGGCAAATTGTTATTTGTGATATTGATTGATATAAATAAAATTGAATTGAACTGAATTAAACACAATGATTTTTTTATGTCATGTACCAACACACATGAATAAAAGTCCAGTGGTGACTGTTAACTTACAGCGCACATGGCTTGGTTTCTCGCATCTTTTTTGTTCCTCCCATTTAAGCAACAGTAAGGCCTCATTTACACCGCAAGCGATGCGTTCGCGTAGCGCTTGCAAAGCGGACCACAAGCGTAGCGGCAGCACACATGTATTCACACCAAAACCGAACAGACGCGTCGCGCAGTGGCAGCTGCTGTCCCATCAAAATACAAACCACACCCAAACAGTTAGTGGCGGTAGTGCACCGTGTTTACAAATCTCTAATAAACCCCAAAGAAGAAGAATTGAGTTTGGACCCAAAGCCCAGGGTGGACAGGTTCTCGCGCCAGTGATTATTCCAATGCTTTGAGAATTAATATTTAGCACTACAAATGGATAAGTAGTCTTTGTCTGCTTTGTATTACTAGCCTTTGCACAAAAAGCCCATTGGTCTTGGTTATACGGTGGCCGAGAGAGGTCACAACACACGCAAACACAAGATTTTTTGTTGAATACAGTGACCATTCGCTCGCGACACGCAAAAAATTGGCGTCTCTTCTATTTTCAAGCTTGCTCGCGAAAGCAGCACGACTAGAGCAGCGCGTAGAACAGATGCGGTGTGAATGTTCTAACCTGTTAACATGCTCGCCGAAATGAAAATGCGAGTAAACAGCGACCGTTCATGCGCTATGCGAACGCATCGCTTGCAGTGTAAATGAGGCCTAAAGGTTAACCACATGTATTCCCACTGCAAAACTCAAAAGTGTAAACAGTAAAGGAGTGAGTCAAGTAACAGCCCTGTTTTCTGAGCAAAGTTGATATAGCGATGCCACAGTCCCAACCCACTCTCATGCAAACTTGTCAAATACCGCTGCTTTGTCAGTGTCCTTATTGTTGAAATATCAATCAAATATTCAAGGATGGCATCTCACTTGACGCTTGTTACATGTATTATTGTCTTCTCAACATGCATTTCTGTTTTCACAGGAAATGTACAGTTCCTGCTCGTTAGATGCATGCAGTCTTTTTCAAAGTAAACCTACTGTACTGTGTAGTTGAGGCAACAAAACACGTGGTTAGGTTTAGAAAAAAACATCATGATTATACTTGATTTGACCATGATCAACCAGCATCCTGTGAGGAGCTACAGGTACACATGGGAGAAATTTGTCTTTCTGGCAGAAATGTTTTCATTTTAACCCAAACCATGATCTTTTCCCTAAACCTAACCAAGGGGGGGTTTCTGGCAGAAAGCCCTGAAGGCAAACTTCCCCCAGCAGCACTACAGGTGTGGTTTTGGTGTGTGTGACGACACGTAGAGGAAACTGTTTGTTCAAACCAGCAATGGCGGATCAAGGTAAGCATCAATACTGTAATAGCATCAGTTATATCAGAACTGGAGAGTATTTCTTCGTTGAAAGTAGAGCAAAGAACTGCACTGAAAGCGTCTGTTGACAGAAAAGATGCTTTGGCGCTTCTCCCAACTGACCCGTGATAGACGGTGATAGACAGATGGTTCATTCTATTAACCGTACTTTTGAAAGCGCCTACCATTTTCCAAACAGTTTCCAGTGATGACCTCTCAGATGGTTCAGTGTCAAAAACCATGTGGAGCATCAGGTTTGCATACAACACGGTATGTCCTTTACAATCCTCACTCTGGATAAGAAAAAACTCCACCCTCCAAAAAAACTATTAATAAGGCAAAATGGAAGAAACCTCAGGTAGAAAAACTGTGGAGGGATCCCTCTCACAGGAATGACAGATATGCAATAGATCCATGTGTACAGAATAGACAAACATAATGAAATTACAATATAGACAAACCATAAGACAAAACAGCCCATTCTCATTCCGAAGTCGTCAAATACCGCCACTTTGTCAGTGAATTTGGCGTCAGACATGGATGCCAAAAGCCACCTTTGTGGCGATATGATACATTGCCAGACGGCGCCTGTTGCATGAATATGATATGTGGACAGGCGGCGTCAGTTCATAACACAGCCAGATGATACGCCGCTGGATGGCATTAGTTATTCTTATTTTAAAAAATACTGCCAGTAATAACGCAATATAAGGAGCTGGAAAGTGCTTATAGGGTGGATGGGAGAGGAAGCGGATGGGTTCAACAAACGAATGTCACCCTGGAGCCTGGTGTTTACTTCCCCGTATGAATGTAGAGCCAAATCATGATGATTTTTTTCTAAACCTAACCTCATGCTTTTGTTGCCTAAACCTAACCATGTGCTTTTGTTGACATCCTGGTGTTGGTTGCGGCATTTCAGAACGTCAACAGCAGACACAGGAGGCCTAGCACATAATATGTAGACGTGAAAGTCCTGACAAAGCGGCGAAATGTGACAACTTGGGATGAGAACAGTTAAGTTGACAAATATGCACAATAGCTGCAGTAACATTATGGATTTTCTTACCTAACACAAAAAGAGAAGAATTAAAATTCAATTCAACATTAATTTAGCAGGGACTGCATTAAATATTACCCCAAAATCTGCATTAATATCCAAACCACATGGGCCATTTTAGAATCACTTGAAAAAAGTCACATCTTTTCCTATTTCAACAGACACACTACTAAGTAAAGTATGCTTGAAGAGAGTAGCTACAAAGGTAAATCCAACAAATCTTTGAGACATCTGTGTTTGTGTACTTGAGCCTGAGACATACTGAAGGTAATATAACCTGTTGAGGATACAAGGAGTGGGTGCATCTTTGTCTGTGTGTATGTCAGGACATCACCCAGTCTGTTCCCGACGTTTTTCAAGGACTTAGTGGGTAAACAGGTTGTGAGACAAGGTTTCAAAACCACAGATCAAAGGAGGAGGTGTGTTACAAATGAGGTGAATTACAGTGTAGGAAAGAGATAACCGGTGTGGCGACTACACTCCTGCCAAAAACCTTTCTTATAAACTCCTTCAAAGGTGGAAGAGAGGTTGACGCAACATCTAAATATGTTCCACTGTGTGTTTATGTAAGCCGCTCTGTTGTTACCTTGTATGTCCAGTTTTAGTGGAGGATTGAGGGATTATAATATGTCCTCTATAGATTTAGAACATTTTGAAGTCAAGATTCAGACAAACCTTTCAAAGCCTGTTGTGTTATTTCAAAAATGCATGGTCACCAAAGTAAAACCTAGAATAGTGAGAAGTTGGTGGAAGGTTTTTTGACCCTGCAGCAGTGATAGCTAAATGCATGGAAGCAGCTTGGGAATGGTTTCAGACACATTCTTTAGGCAGCCTCAAAAAAGGTTGCTTTTTTTTTAGTCCCTTTGGAATCTGAATGATATTTCAGTCAAAAGGCAAGAGCAAAAGCCTGTGGTTGTGTGGGTGAAATTCGGATACCATCCAATGTTCAAAGCCTTGAAATACATATGCCACACAATGTTAAAGCATTCCTTTTCACAATTTACAATGCATAAACATGATGGTTTACAGAGGCCTGGGGTGATTATTTGCACAGAGGTCTAGTTTCAGCTATTTCAGGTTTCCTTGAGGCTGCCCTGTGATGCTGCCCCACAAAGTGATTCTTGAAAGTGTTAAACCACAGGCCCCCCAGTCTTGGTGAACACCAAACACTGACTGTTTGGAATTCAAATATCCAAAAGAGATTGTCCAGACAGCATGAGCTACAAAGAGCAACTCACGCCTGTATGAAAAGAAAATAATCTATTTAGGCATTGATGTTGTCTTATACCACAAATTCCTTCACCCATTCCTCTAATATGACAGTGTTTCACACATTTCTGATATTTATGATTGAGAGAGGTCTGCTTAATAGGGGTGTAAAGGTTCACAATATTCGGAGTTCAGTTCAGTTCAGTTCAGTTTGATATGATACAGCGGTGTCACAGTTCGATACTACATATATGCATATATATATATATATATATATATATATATATATATTGGGGTTTTTTTGTTTTTTTTTTTTTGTGCAAAGCAAGGAATTATGGTGTGGCTGAAATAAGCTTGTTAAAGCCTGTGAACTGTGTAGTACACATTTGTAGAGTTAGACCGTTAAACTGTCTTTCATAATTTCTGTTTCCAGGATTTTTTGGGTGGGCCTAAAAGCCTGCTCAATGACGCACTTGAGCTCTCTTTAACGTAACTACTATATAAATACAAGGTTACTACTGACATTAGAGCGCATAGTATCAGTGTCATTTCTTTTGCCCACTGTGTGTCAGCGGTGAGTTTGCCTTACCCCATGAGCTCTCTGAGCTCTTTCAGTTTAATAAATACATGGATAAACATCTCTGTTAAATGCCACATCATATAAACACAAGCTAAACAGACGTCACTAATGGACCTTTCAGTCTCTCTGGCTGAATTGGCTACCCAGCTTGCCGACAGTTACTGCTCACCACTGTGGGTGTGTGCTTTGTGATAACGTTAACTGCTGAATGAGAGGTTATAGCCCATAGCCATGCAGCAACTATCGTTCCCTGGTCTGGGGGGTTTGTGCTGTGAAACCATGTGTGTGCTGCTGGCTTCACTGCTAAAAAGAGTCGGTGGCTGCGCGACGGCTCGTGGTGTGGCTCGGGGATTGTGTATGTCACTGTGCCACTGACTAAGGTGGTAAAGAGAGGCTATGGCTACATCGCGGCTCGTGCTTTGGCTCATGGGGTCATGTATGTTACTGTGGCTGTGTCTGTGGCTGTACAGTGGCTCATTTTTTGGCTTGTCGTGTTTTTACAAAGATACTCTACAACAGAAGATACCCCACTACAAGGTGCGCCAATGGAATGAAATGGACACTTCCAGTCTCCTAAGTGGGTGTAGTCATCTCTCCCCTGCATCCCTGTTTGGTCCTTTTTTGCCACTCATTTATCTACTAGCTTAATTTCTGATATCAACGTCAGTGTAAGATCATGTCAGTTGTCACCAGATCTCGCAAGAGTGTGTTGCTTAAACAGAGGCATGTCTTGAACAAAGTTAAATTTCCTCTGATTTGTCTGTCTGAAAAACAACACGATCTCACTCCGAAGCCATCGAAAACTGATGCTAGATCAGTGACTTCCCGTGTCAGACAATGATGAGAAAAGTTGTCCTTTCATGTTAGCATGATAGGCGGCCCAGTGGCATCAAGGGGAAACATGGCAGGACAACAATGAAAGTTAAGGCTGCTAAAGTCTGAGAAGGGTGGGTGGGAGGGTCCAACAACCACGACTTTCACGTAAGATTATAAAGCCAAACCCTGTTATTTTTTCCTAAACCCAACTACGTGCTTTTGATGCCTAAGACCAACTAAGTCGTGTGTTGGCAAAATGTAACCACGTGCATTTGTTGCTGAAGGGAAAAAAGTCAGTTCTCGGTGTTGTACCGACACAGAGACTGTATGCAAACAAGTTGGCAAGTCCACGATGAAACGTTGATATGCGATGAGGTCGGAGTGAGAATGTGTTGGAAAAATGCCATTTCAGTGTTAGAATGTCTAGATGGGTTTGGGCTTGTGAAAAATGGATCCAATATTTAGTCCAGTGACTATTGGGGCAAAGGGGACGGACATAATCTGTACTCACATTCACTTTTCTCATTGGGATGAGTAGAGTTAGGACTGCTGCTACTCTCCTAAAGGGGTGAAGCAATGGCGAAATCCATGTGACCCAAGCCCTTTTTAGATAGGAATTGTGCAAATTTGCAGGAAAGCCCAATCAGTCTTCTTTCAGCATTGGCAGTATAAAACCAAAATCAGGTAGTGCGGCAAAATGCCGCCTGCATACTTTTGTTTATACAGAATGTGCCTTGTTCGGGCCAATAGGGGGCGTAAGCAAGTAACAAAATGTGTAGCTCAGCGTGTGACGTAAGCAGTAACGTGGGAGGGAAGCCGCGGCTAGTCAGTCCTTCTGCGATTCTCTCATAAGTTGGCCCGTCCTTTACCGTCCCCAGCTGCTCATTCCTGCTATCAGCTGTTTCCTGTTCATCCATCACCAGCGGCTCGCACATGTGGCATCATCAACAGCTCCTCCCACAAGTCATCAACAGCCCCTCCCATTGCGGAAGGCCGCCTCGGTCTGTTTAAACTAAAAGGGTTCCGCCGATATGACTACCCTACGAGGTGGAAAATTGGGCACCTCGGATCAATTCGCCAATCTGGCTCTGTGTGTCTAAACGCTCGCAGCTTGCCGGCAAAACGGCCCAACATTCGCGAAAAATCTGGCAGTATAAAAGGGGCTACAGATACAGGAAATGAATTGTAAGTGGGCCATCACCAAAGTCGCTCCAAACATCAGATCTGTAGGTTATCAGAGGATCTTCAGTTTCTGATCTGGTAATGATCTGTGTAATGGTCTCTTTAGTTTGGGGGTGGGAGGGGCAAACAGCATGTTACCTGTTCTGTCCCATGGGATGCCTTCTTGAGTGCAGTGGCACTAGGAACTTTATATTAAAGACAGTTTAAGCTGTATATTTTATTTTCCAAAAGTTCAATGTATCGTTTGGATTGTTATGTGTACCGCACCAAAAGTCTCATACTGAATGGTTCAATAAGAATATGTGTATTGTTTCACCCCTACTGCTTAATATATAAAAGGAAGCACCACTTCTGTGATTTCTCATAGAAGAGATAACATACAAATCACATACTGTGTAAGTTAAAGTCTGACAAGTTGCACCTTAAAACTCGACTTTGCTCTGGGTCATGTATTCATGGCACCGTCTTCCTGCACATACAGAACATGAACTTACTGTCAGCAGCTCTGATAACACAAGAGAGAATGCACCAATTTCTCATTTTTCAAAAGTTGTGAAAAACCTAAGCAGAGCAGCATCTCCACAAGGGCCCCACTGATGTATCTTGAAAGACTGTGACTTCTCAGTTTGCATTTGATACGGTGTCTTTTTAGCAGCCACGCGAGAAAGCCAGTTATGGGAAAACTGCAAAAGGCAGAGACAGGACGAGCTCCTGGGCCTTCAGAAGTCTTGTCAAAAGCCTTTCCTTTCCATGCTTTGTCCCACTGATATTCATCTTGCCAGTTGAAAAGTGAAGACGGCGAAAACTTCAGGCTTGAGAAGAACTTTTCAACTTCTAAGAGACACCTCGCAACAGGACTGAGTGTTTGAAAAAAAAAAAAAAAAAAAAACTGAAACAGTAGGAATAGAAGGGACTTCCAGACTGAGAGGCATGTTAAAAAATCAGATACCATGTTTGGAAAATGAAGTGATATGAATATGGCATTGTCCTCTAGTGAGAAGAGGAAGCAGGCACATATAGAGTGTGCTGATTCTGGCATGCTTTGTGTGCTAACATGCCCAGAATCAGTTTGACATATCCCCATAAACACTATACTTAACCCTCTGAACTCTGCCATAGAAATAGACTGTCAGTTCCTAAATTGGTATTTCTGCTTATTGTGATGTCATTTCTGGGACTATCTTCAAATGCTACATATCCTTAATATCTATACAACCTAAGCCATATAGTCAATAGTCATATAGTTATATAGTCAATACACCATAATAACTGACAAAAGCACTGAAGTTGTGTCATTTAAAAAAATAATACAAAAATTGGACAAGGCCTTTCAACAGATTTTAAAAAATCATAACACAAAACATGTTGATCCAAAGAGAAATTTAGGTTCAGAAACATAAAGAAACTATTTCTTAACACTTCATAAATTATTTGAACTGTGGACATTATTTAGTTTTTGAGATATGCTCATTTATACGAGCAGAGTGAAACAACATTCCTCGTTCCCTGGAGCCACTTGCGTGTGCTACAATTTAGCACAATTTTGGACTATACGCGTGGCCCAGTGAAGTCATTACGAGTGTACAAGATGACATGAAGGACAGAACCCTTAGCTTTCTGCTGCAAAAAGAATGAATGTTCTCGCTATTTTGATTTTTATTTTACATTGATATATACAGGATTTTGCAAACAACGATTTCCTGAAGCTATTGCAAGGAAATTCCAACGTAATTATGTTGAAATACCACCTTTGCACTGCACAACAGGTAAGGTAACGTATGGTAGTCACATGATGACTGGAAAGATAGAAGCTTTAGCTTTCTGCTGCAATGAGAATGAATGCTCTAGTTATTATGGTTGTTATTTTAGATCAATTTAAACAGGATCATGCAAGCAACCTGCAGCCATCAGTGGGAGGTCAATTTATAAAGAGTTAAACCTTCGCAATATTCTCAGTGTGAATGTACCTGAGTGTGTGTGTGTGTGTGTGTGTGTGTGTGTACGAGACATAGATATACATAACAGAAAGAGAGAGATTGTGTGTATGTGTGTGGTGATGTGCATATGTTTGTGTATTAGCTAGAACCATCAGTAACACCTTGTTAGACAGAATTCTTCTTAGAACTGTCGTCCTGCAGGGTGCTGTTAAAAGAAAAGTTTAACAAAGTTTGATCACTATTTATTTCATCTCAAAGATCAGTGGGGCCTTTCAAAATTTGCAGAGCAAAAAACTTTCACTCCACATCTTTTTACCTCAACTTTACTCGTCTCTCAAAAGAAAGCTGACTTCATCACCGCACCTCGAGAGTTTGACGAAAATGAACGCTAAGCTCTTGAATCCTTTCTTTCTTTTGCTCAATGGCAAAATGAATAAATGATATTCCTCCCTTTAATCGACGCACTCAGCGATAACAAAGAGACTTTGAGACACTTTGAGGACACCTAACGATCAGAAGCATCAGGAGGTGCACTTCGTTTTCGTTGACGGACAGACAGATCAAAAAGCAAGCCCCTTAAACGCTTCTTCCCACTTTAGAATAATCTCGCTTTTTCCCTCTTTCAAGCACAAAGTGGGAAGCGAGAATAATCATTTCATCTTTACTCTCTTCTCCAGTTTCAAAGTTATTTTGCCCGTGATAAAGCGCTCTGTATTGACAACTTCGAAGGTGCCTTGTCTCTTGAAAGAAGTGACATTTTTATCTATATATAGTGTTAGAGTGTGCTTCAATTTAACTTTGTCTGGCGCAGAGCGTGTCTAGTGTTGATGTGGCTGACAGCTGCTGGTTGAAAGACACGGGGAAAGTACTGAAGATTCAAATGAAGTTTTGCCATGACGACAGGGGCTTGATGTATGCTAATCAATCGATGGGGTAGAAAATATGCTTGCTAGTGGAGAGAGAAAAGGGAGAAAAAAGTGTGAGTGACAGAAACTTGTCAGACAGCACTCACGGAGATATCAAAAAGTCACAAACTTTGCGTTGCCACACAAGAGCCCAAATCACATGTGGTATATGCTACAAAAGGTTCAACTTGAAACACACTGCATTTGATATAAAGGGAAAGAAATTGGGACAATTCTCCATATGGCGTGGCAGGAAGCAAGATTCTTCTTTTTTTGACAAGGGAGAGGGGCGAGCTTTGTTTCTGTGACACCTACGGTGAATTCCTGAGAAAATTCTCTGTCTAGGTTTGTCTGAGCTTCTTCCATCCTTCAAAGGACACGGGCTATAGGATGTTGAATTTACATCACAAAAGACCTGTCTCAGCAAGTAAAGGTATAACAGATGATCAAATAGACACATCAGATCAAATATATCAAACATCAATATCTAATAGAACAGATTGTGAAAGATGGACAAGTTGCTGCTTTAAAAAAAACACCCAGTCAAGGCTAAAATTATTCTTTTGCTACAGTTGATCAGAGATGTTTAGAAGCTTAGTAACATTGCAGCCAGTTGCTTATAAGTTTACCAGTGTGGAGCGACTCTACAAACTACCTGACTTGGAGAACTTGGGTGAGAACCACAACATGTGAGCTGCTGCTATTCATTTAAGCTTTCAGCTCAGCACCCGGAGCTTTCATAATGCATTCAAAAATCCATTCCAGATGTGGATCCCTGTGGAATTTCAGGAAACACACTCTATCTCCACTCATCTGTTCATCCACACGTATGTCTCACATGTGTCAAAAACAACAGGTCAAGATGACTGAGGTGGCAAATTCAATCATCGGTGAATAATAGCAAAGACATGCAACTTTTATCTTGTTTCATCTCTTAAGGTCCTGACACACCAAGCCGACAGCCAGCCGTCAATAGATGTTGGGCTGTATGTAAGCGTCTGTCGCCGTAGTCAGTGCTGTTTGTCCCACACCATTGCCCCTAGTTGGCATCTGAGATGGCAGAGCTTGTCATTGAATGAAATCCCTCTGATTGGCAGTTCAGCTCAGCGCACAAGAGGAAAAACAGAAGTGGGGAAAGTAAGCAAACAGCTTAAGTCCAGAGGAAGTGAGACCAAAACATGTAACATGCAATATGTTGCATAAGGTAAGATTATTTTTCTTTAGGCATTGAGCTCTTTAGCAAAAACATTTCCTGATAGTTTGTGTTATTGTTCACTGGTGCACGGAAAATATGCTCTGTTCTTTTAACATTGGATTGGGTTGTTAATGTGCTAACTAGCTAACTAGCTAACTAGTGTCAACATGGTCTTCTGGTGTCCCTTGCTGTATGACGATTACAGACGACCACTGTCTGCTAGTGCGGAGAATTATTTCCTGTCACGCAGGCACAGAACATATGTTGGCTGTCGGCTGCAGTCTTCGTGGTGTGGTTATACGCAACTTTCTGGCCGAGACACAGCGACACAGCAGGGGCCTTTAATTAATGCTAGCTCTCTGAAGTCAGTTTGTTGTGTCTGTGCCTTTAAATGTAGATTTATCAAAGTATTTCTGGGCTCAACTATGTATAGAGGGTCTTAATTGCATGTTAAGCCACTACATGTGAAGATTTAATCATGCGCCTCTGTGTTAACCAAAAGAGACCCACATCATTAAGACAAAACAAACACGAGAGTGCCGTAAATATTTCAAACCTGCAGAGGAGATTTAGGCTTTTTTTATTTGACGTCAGATCCACAAATGCAAACTCCATTCTTAGAACAATAAATCCTCACAGACTAATGATCATGCTCATGTATACCATGTCTGACTCATATTTGCACATACAGAATGTTCATATTGGCGCACACAGACACACAGACACAGACACAGACACACACACACACACACACACACAAGGAGTTATGTTATCACTAAATGTGATTAAGGCTGTAAAACGATTAACATCAGGGTATTTATTCAAAACTAGACATCAAACACATTCTTTCTTCTTTTTTATCTCCACAGATCACAGTAGTTACTGTCAGGGGAGAAAGGCGCCTTCCGATCAGCTCAGCGTCCAGTGTGGTCAGCCAAACAAGGCCTGCGCTTTCAGCACAACCCTCTCACTTTCTTTCATCATTTACAGAGGGAGCGTGCCGCGCCAGCGCTGTCCTCCGCGAGAACAAGGCCGCTCACTGTCAGGCCAACAATGGACAGTAGAGCTGGAGGTGGCAGTGGACTCATTATGAAAGATGATGTCACTAACATCAGACCCTGACACTGCCAGACACCAAGCACAGGGTCAGTAGGTCAAGAGTGAGGTTGGACGGCAAAATAGTAACAGTGACACAGGACTGTGGGGTCAAGGGGCTGGGGGACATGTATGGAAAGTGTGTAAGAGTGTGTTCATGGTTCAGCTGAAAGAAATACACACTCTTATTCAGTCATGCACAGAAACACAGAGGATGAAGGAGAGCCAAACAGGGGCATAGCACCAAATGCAGGGCCCTATGCATGAGCAGTGTCTGTGGGCCCCCTATCGTTCCTCTCTCAATCCATGTTGAGGGGGTCGGGTCTCTATCCAGACCAGAGAGACAAAAGCTGAGCTTTTCAACTGCTGTATTGTCATCTATTCAAATCTCACTACTCAGGAAGGCAGTTCTAAGCAAGACTTACAATATTCACCACTAACATCATAGCAGACTAATCAATAACTGGACCACTAACTCACGTTTATTCACTAATACATTGTCAGATGGCTCAGCCATTATCTATCAGGAGTTAAAACCCTTCTCTATACCCACCAGGAGGCAGGATGAGTTCAAACTGTAGTTTTACTTTTCCCAGTTTGTCTCAAAAAACACAATTAAATCATGATTTTGGCAGTTTAAATTAATACTTTTGGATATTTCAATCAAGAGCAGAGCAGGGTAAAATGAAAGTCAGATACTCTTGAGAACCACAAAAAGCATTTTAAATCAGTTTATTAGGGGCCTCACCTTAGATGTGAGCCCCCTAGTGGCAATTGACTGAGCTCTAACTGTGATTCTGAGAGGCAATAGAGGTGCTGGCATAGAATCATTTACCATTTTGGATGTTTTACTCCAACTCACATGAGTGATTATTAGCGATTGCAAAATCTGCTGTCAATTTCTCTGTGACCTGCACGTACCTATTGCTGCCCACCCCACAAACTTCTCTTCGATGCATTCAGTTATCATGTAGAGGTTAACATTAATAAAGATAAAATACTCATTTCAATGCATTGATTCAGCATCCCACTTATATGTGGGTAGGCTATGTAAGCACAGTGCACTGTTACAAAAAACACATCTTCCATGTAGTTTCCTCTTTACAACTTTAAGCTAGTTAACACACTGAAGTCGGAAGAATGATCATCCAAGGAGCATGTGAATGCAACATTGTAGGGCTGCCCCATGGAAGTCAGAGGTTTCAGTCATCAGTCACAGAACCCTCAGTAGACTGAGACTGCTTCGAGACGAGCAGTCAGTTTTTTTTTCCAGTCAGTGTGCTGTGCAGTGTACTTCTGGGGACATTTTGGCCCCCAGATTTTGCTGAGGAGTAAGCGCTCTTGACTTTGACTCTACTCTTTGGAACAGTCAGCTGTGTGATGCAGCTGCACAGAGGAGGAGAAACTTTCCACTGTAAGGCTCTGAGATAACATCATCCTCTCTCTTCTGCTTAGAAGTGGTGAATTTACAGCTCACAGATACTTAATACAATGTAGTCTCTGGCTTTTGTTTGATATCTAGTCGTTAAAAAAATGTTGCACATTTCCAATCTGTAATTAGCACCATTAGCTTGTTTACTATATTACATGAATGCTGCTGTCACACTGAGCATCCCACTGAGCCCTGTTCAAACTGTAAAAATCAACCTTTCATATTTAATGACTGAATCTGATTCAACTGACATAATTTCGAGTTGGGTACAACGTTACAACATTTGCCTTGGCTCTTCTCATTACCCTTTACAGCTGAGAAGTTGCATATGAGTGAGATGTGACATAGTTGTGATGCTGTATAAGGTATTTCAGCTATGGAGACATTACTTGTGTTGATGTGTGGGAACATCAAAACAGTTTTAATTGTGGCTAATCCTGGACTAAGATTATTTCTAATGGGAAATCTTCAGTGGAGATGCTGCGACTCAATTTCCATCTGGGATTATTGAACTCTTTCATTCACAGGCTTACATCTCAGTGTGGATAATCAGCCTTTAGTGCCTTGGCTTGCCATTAAAAAAATGGAAATATGATATATATGGTGTAAACACACATGCTGGTGTGCACCCCCATATGCACACACATGCACGTGTTTATCCACTGTAATGTGGTGATACTGTAACCTTGCGAGATGTAGCCTAGTGTGAATTTGAGATGTGTTCTTTGCTTTTTTGCTTTTTTTGAAGGGAACATGAGGCCTAGGACGCCCATGTAGGTCAAAAACAAATCCTGCGCCTCAAGCTGGGAAGCCAGAAACTTCTTTGAGCATCTGAGGGAAAGGAGCAGGAGCACTGAGTTTCTTCCAGGTGCTGCTTTTCACAGTGGTAATCCTGCCACGGCGTGACTGTGATTTTTACAGAAAATCTCTCCAAACAGGGCCCAGATGGTGGGAGGTAGAAGCACACACATACACAGGAAACACATTCATTCACAGACACACACACACACACACACACACACACACACACACACACACACAGGACTGTATACAGACAGAGGCGTACACTTATAAAGTACAAAGCTTGTGCACACTCAAACTAAAGGTGAGAACTGACTTGTTGCTCCTGGGTGGTCTCTGTGTAAAGATAAGGGCAGGCAGGAATAAAGCCTGTTACGTTGAGGCACAAGTTTGGGACTGTTTTGTTATGTTCCTCTTTTATACACATGTGGAATGTCTGCGGCAGAGTGAGAGCTCGCTCCTTTCTAAGTTTAGCTCCGATTACAGAGGGCTTTCTTAATGACAATGAGTCAGGACTGAAGCTGTGTAAACCTCCTCCTCGGGTCTATTTCTACTCTCATCAGCTCTGTTTGTAGAAGGGTTATATGTGTCCTAATACAGGAGACACCTCTGCTTTGTAGTGGTGGTGGTCAGGCATGAAGATCCTGACGGTGGTTAGCATGTGGAGGATGTGGATATGGAGGACGTTTGAAATGAAGAGATAAAAGAGTTAATCTTTTACCGTTTCTAAACCCATTCCCTCCGTAGCTCCCTATTTATGTACAAGGAAAGAAAGGAGAAAAAAAACTTGCTCCATCTCTCCCAGCCTTTCTCCATCTCTCCCTTTCTGTTTCATGTGGTTACTGGAACAACAATGTACATTCTGAGTGCTAGGCCTTTGATGTTGTTGCATTCACCGAGCCGTCTTAAACCGGAGGAGAAAAGAGAGGGCGAAAAAGACGCAGGAGAGATTGTGTGGTGTGCTTTCTCTCTCTCCCTCTTTCCATCTCTCTCTCTCACTGGCAAGGCATCTGACATCTCCCGGCAAAAGACAAATTCGGTTTCGCCTGTTAAGTCGTCAGTCAAAGCTGCGCAAGAGTTTTTTTCCCCTCTTTCTTGCTCTCTCTCTGCCTCTTTCTCCCCCCCTCCCCGTCTTTGCTTCATTTCCGTGGATGCAGTGTTGTGAAGGCCGCTTACACGCTTTTCAAACAATAACAGTCCCCCCCTCCACCCCACCACCACAAGTTTCCTCTCTGCCAGAACCCTACACATGCCAGCACATCCTTTAGAGAGCCTTGAATCGACAACAAACGCTAAGCATTTTCACTGCCGAGAGAAAAGAGGGGCCCATCCGCAAGCCCCTGTGTAATTAAACTAGATCTAATACTGTTATATGTTTCTCTTAGTGAGAGGCAGCGTTTCAGGGGCCTCTTTCTCACAGCACTGAATAGCTGTTTCCAGGTCAACACAGTGCCCTGCACAGAGCAGAATAAAGCTAAAGGAAAAGGACATTGCAGGTTTTTAAACTTGCTTTTTCAGGCCTCAGAGAGTGAGATGTGCACTATAATACTGAGCTCAAAGAACTCACAAAATTGCGATGATGAGCTCAACCCTGTCTTTGAGCTTCAACTGCCTGAGCTACAGTCACAGCATTTACATGCACTTAAAGGTCCAGTGTGTAGGATTTAGAGGGATATATTGGCAGAAATGGAATTTAATATAATAAGTATGTTTTCTGTAGTGTATAATCACCTGACAATAAGAATCTTTGTGTTTTGGGGACCTTAGAATGAGGTGTTTATATCTACATAGAGAACAGGTTCTCATTTATGGAGATCGCCATGTTGCACCACCATGTTTCTACAATAGCCCAAATGGACAAACCAAACACTGGCTCCAGATAGGGCAATTCTCATCGTCATGTTTTTGTGTCGGCCACCACATTTAGAAGCCCCTCTGTAATGAGCAGCTTTGGAAAAACACTGATTTGTAACATAAAACTGCTTCATTGAGTGTTTTACCTGTTTAAATCACCAGGTCCGTTTGTTTTGGAAAGGAAGAGGCCTTTGCAGATAATTTGGCACATAAAAACCTCCTGAATGTTGGGATCTTAAGTTTTCAAAGAAAAAAGGTAAGCACACATTGGCAGGTTGTGGGCGAGCTGCCTGTCTCCCACATAACAAATAGTGTAGCAGAAAGAGTAATTTGTAACACGGAACTGCTTTATTCAGTTTTTTTACTGGTTTTAATCACCTGGTCTGAAGGTGGAGGAGACCTCTGTGAATAATTCAGCTACTGAACAATGAGCGCAGAAGGAATTCTAACCAGGAAAAGTTTCAGCTGCAAAGTGCAATCCTCACCACTAGATGCCACTAAGTCCCCCTAAATCTTACAAACTGGACCTTTGAAGGGTAACAGTCTATATTATCTTACTGTCAATAAAACCCATGATAACACCAAAATCAGTCCATGGCACTCAGCAGAAAGTCCATTCAGTCCAGATGAGGGCTTAAATCTTTAGAAATGGGGCACAAACAGATACTTTCATTTATTAAAAAAGGCAAGTAGTTCCTAAAACTGCTGGGCACTGTAGCTTTTCACAAATGTCACTCAAATAGGGAGAAGCGGGGACACTGGGGACTATTTTCAGCTGTAGATCTGGTGCTTTAATGAGTGCTTATGCCACCAAAACAGTGTATATGAGACTGACTCACAATAAACAACAGTGGAGGAGGTGTTCATGGTAATGAAGGAATGTTGTCGGCCAGTGCAACAATTTGACTCATTTAGATGTATATTACCAGGCTTTTATTGTTTTCACCTTGTGAATCTGTGTGTGTGTGTATTGTAATAGATACAATGGAGTAAATCCCCATAGACCCCCATGTAAAAATGCCCAACTTTAAAGCAGAAAAACATGTTTACAGCCTGGTACAAAAAACAGTTTTAGTCTCTATAGCTAATTTCTGCACCGGGAGTGGATTTTTATTTTATTAAGGCTTAATGTTACGCATAATTAAGTAAGGAATTGCTTCGAGTGACAGACTGTCTGCCAATAGTGTCCTTGTCCTCTCAGTCAACCCTAAATTTCGTCACCTCTGGATCCAATAAACCAAGATAGCGACAGCTGAAATGCCTAACTCAAAATGGAAGACCACAAATCAGTGGGTGACATCACAGTAGCTACGTCCATTATTACAGTCTGTGAGTTTGCCAGGTTTTTATGTCAGTCCATCTGGTCACCTGTGGATGCTTTTTTTTACACTTTGATAGCATCACAACTGTGCAAGATGCAGTCACAAAACTTTACAGGTAGTTCAGATGACAAAGGAGGCCAAGTTTGAAAATAGTTTTGGTCTGAGCAAGGGCAAGGGAAGTAGGGAAGGAGCCACTGGCCCTCCACTTCATAGCTCTGGCCCACATTAATTTTAAGTCACAGATCACTATATGGTAGCTGGAGTGATTCCATCACAAGATGGTCTCTAGATTCAGAGGCTTCTGGAAAGCAATGGAGCCCCATGGCACAGATAAATATAATATATCAGGTACACAGACAGTACTTATTAGTATAGAATCAACTCATTGCTGGTTTTGTTTTTTCATGGGATTTGGTAACAGTAGAAAATATAGACTATCACAGACTTAGTCTTTAAGTAATCTGATTACTCCAGGCTTTCTGCAGTAATTTCATGTCTGAAACATAATGACAACAACAATGTTGCTTCCTCTAATAGGTTAATTGTTTAAAACCTCCTTCACATACCCCTTTCCCACCCACAAGAAACCAGAAGCTTGTTTTTTGGGTGACACCAAATATCTGTACTAACAGAACAATAGTTTGCAGGTAATCAATGTAATTCATGGTTTTGCTACCACAGTTTACTTCTGTTGTGTATCGTGCAGTGCCCTCTATTGATAACACATCCTTGATTACAATGGTTCTGCTCAAAACTTGTGGAAACGGAGGCTGGTTCACTAGATATCACCAAGTTTCCAGGAATAATGAATTGGACCAGTTCAAGAACCAGAGCTAATTTGGTGGATAAAGGGTACAAGTGAACCAGCTCTTCTCTGCACATACAGTATAACTACACAGTGAAACATTGCTGTCATGATGCTCATTGTACTTGAGGTAGTTCTACCACCAGGGCCTTTTGCAACTCTCTGTTTAAAAGACAGCCTGTGTCTGAAAACCAACATCCCTCCAGTGCCTCTGTCCATCACCTTGCAGAAATGCATCACATCTCAATCTCTGTCTGCTGCGGTAGTCCACTAGCCATCGGATCACCTCCACCCTGGCCTTGCTGCTTATATTGAAAGCGCGAGGAAGACATGAAAGAGACAATCAAAGACGAGGCATCACAGCTGTCACTGATGCCTGCAGAATGCAAAGTGTTATCAGAAATACAGCTGAACCTGATCCTCTGGTGCTCTGTCCTTCCCACAGGCAAAGTTATCCTTTCAACTCACTATGGCTTTCAATAACACACAAACAACAAAATAACACTGGCATTGTCAACTTCAGAGATGGCTGGGTGTTTGAATATTCAGACAACAGGAGAATACTGCTAATGGTGTGATATCTAAAATCTACTCCAAGTACAGCTGCTAAGGGGAAGAGAAAAACCGAAACTGATATATGATGTATATTTTTACTTTAATGATCACATACAGGCCTGCATTTCAGTGCATCCTTGGTAATTTCACCTTACAGCAGCATCCAAGTCAGAAGTTACACTTCTTTATGACAAGTGAGTGAGCTAAAGTTGTTCACAGTGCAGTCAGCCTATAGCCTCTTTGAATCACTGAACACAGTGCTACTATTGTCACAATAAAGGGGATGTGTGAGGATGTGCAGGGAGAATACCCAGAAGCCTCAAATACCCCACTGTCGGTGCAGATGAAAGGGCCCACCAAGCCAAATCACTTTATCAGCCCAAACAGCCTCTCTTATTGTGGGCTGCCTCTCAGACGGTGGGTGCTGAGATGTCACACCACTAATTGAGAGTCACAACAAGGACCCTTGTTTGGTCTGTTTCACCGCTTGTGTACAGCTACTGTAATCACCACAATAATTTGGCTCCCTGAAACATCAAATGGCATTGTGGAAGCTGCAGGAATTTGCATTGCACCCTTTGATCTGGGAAATTTAAACAAAGCGAGCTCTCACTCTGCGAGGGGTGTGAAGGTTACAACGTCCTGCCCTCCCTTGTCTGCCTGTCATTCCTGCCTCTGTCTGAACCACATTTATAGTTGTTATTATTTTGGCTACAAAAGCAACAGACCGATACAAATTATGTATTAAAGACAAATATAACCCGACGTTGACCAAGATGCTTGTTTATCTATTACACACAAATGGAGACAGACCTTATTTTGGCGACATACCAGCTACAGTCTAAAAGTCTTGATGATGGTGGTTAACATTACATTTCCCGTTTGAAGAATTACAGGAGGGACTGCAAACATGTTGGCGTTGTGGCTGCCCTTCCCTCATCCGCATCAGCCAATATTGGCTTTAAAATGAACGGAATCAGCCAACATGCGTTTTCTTATTTTGCACAATGAATGAATATTACATATATTAGTATATATAAGTATTGTATTTTATGTCTCAATTTGCTGGTGTGGTGGGCCATCACAACAAGAGTATGCATGCATAATATGATGTTAATTCCACCATAAAAGAGACCTGATGATCACTAAAATTAGGTGGGGAAAAACATGGATATATTGATATCAGTATCAGTTATCAGTCAAATTAGTTGTTACATATTGGCTTACCGGATAACGTCAAAAAATCCAGTGTCTTGCATCCCTAGTTACAATGTCTTGCATGTTGACCATTTTGCATGTCAGCATGCTAACTACTCAGCACTAAATGCAAAGTGCAGCTGGAACTGGTAACAACTGGTAGGTACGTATTTAATCACAAATGGTTGTGTTGTGAAATGTAAAAAAGCAACCTGATGGTGACACTAAAATGCCAGATCACCAAAGTTATTAAAACTTATCTTGAAGGGATTTTTTTTTTGTTTGTTTGTTTATGTTGGTAACTATATGTTGATTGTATGTATGTGTATGCTGACCCCTAGCTCCAAGTCAAATTTCTCTAAGGAGACCAATAAATGAACTGAACTGAACTGATTTAAATGTTTGTACCACATTTAATGAATCAATGCAATGATTGTTTAGACATTCCAATAAAACTCACAAATGATCATGATGGCGCTAGAGGAAAAATCAGGTATCACCAACGTTAGTACAATTTATCCTCTGGGAACCATGAATGTCTGTGATCTCTGCCAACACCAACACCAATGCCTAAAGAAGCTGGATACTATATAACATTGTGTTTTCTGTTTTATTTCTGGCTGTAGAAACGATGTACATTACTGTACACTGTATGCTGGTGCTAAATGGCCTTCTGTCCATTTGCACACTTTAAAATTGGTTGTTTTTTATCAATAAATCTCTACTTGGGCTGGTTCCTTCTCATCTATGTATGTATGTATGTGTAAAAGCCAAAACCAGTATGGCCTACACTGTCACAATATTCTACAGATGTTAGTCCCCAAGGTTCAAACAGAAGTAGGCAAAAAAAAAGCTTTAAATATGCTGCCCCTTCCTCTTGGAATAACTTATAGAGGGACCTGAAGTTGTCTGAGCTGGTCACTATGGGGGAATTCCTAAGTCAGTTTTTAAGGACTGAGAAAAGAGCATCTGAAAATTGTATGTGTTTATGTATTTAACTGCCTTTGTGTGTTGCATTTTAACTACATGTTGTGCTAGCTCATTTGAGATGTGTCACAGTTGTATTCATCTTGCTGCTGTCTTGACCAGCTCGCTCTTGAAATAGACATTTGAAATCTCTTTTACCTGGTTATGTAAAGGACAAATATAAATGTTTGCACCCTGAAATATTTCACAGGTTAAGTGAAAACTTTGACCTGGTGGTGGCACTAGGAGAAAAGTCAGGAGATCAGGTGCATCTATTGTTGATGTTATGGGATGCCATGTCAATTTATGCGTGTTACACACATTGTGTCTTTTCAAAATACACTTCCATTTTCACAGGAAATGTACAGTTTCTGCTCATTAGATGCATGCAGTCTTTTTCAAAATAAACTTAAACTACTGACATGCAAGCAAAACACTTCATATTTACATTTTTTTCCTTGTACAACTAGTGGATGTGGGTAGGTTTAGACAACAAAAGTGCATGGCTGGGTTTAGGCAACAAAAGTACATGGTTAGATTTAGGAAAAAACATCATGATTTGGCTCAACGCTCATGTGAACACTGGGCCTTTGGGTGAAAGTCCAGTGTTTTTTGGACCCATCCACCTACCCTTCCCCCACCCTATAGTGCCTTTCCAGCTCTGTAAGTTGCATTGTTTTCCAGCAGTGTTTCAAACTGACACCTTCTGGGGGCATTATAAACTGACGTTGCCCAGTGGCATATCATACAGCCATGGAAGGATGGCTTTTCTAGTCAGTGCCTGATGTGGAAATCATTGACCAAGTGGCAATATTTGATGACTTCAGGATAAGAACAGGTTGGGGCAAATGTTCATGGCAATCCATTGAATAGTTGCTGAGATATTTTAGTCTGGACCAAATTTGTGGAATGACTAGTCTTGCTCACCAGACCTTTCTCAAGAAAAGAAAGGTCTGGCTGCGCCGACTCTCACATTAAGATTGGAGAAAAAAAGCCCCGGCGGCTTGTATTTCTTTCAACCAATCACAATCGTTCTGGGCGGTGCCACAGCAACGGTGTGCTTGCAAAAATATTGCCGGGGGGAAACAGGTTTTGGTGTAACACGCCCACAAAAATATCGCCTACAGGATGCGAACCATGGCAGAAAAATGGCTACAAGACCAAACACCGCAAAAGTTAGTAAAGGACATGTTGAAAAACTGCTACACACATCTGGCGGTGGTAGGGCGGGACTTCAGTGGGTGGCTCGTTCCGCCCAATGAGAGGCTGATCTATGCAGCGAACTTCCGCCCACTCAGACTATGGAATGACTGACAGTTCAGCATATTAACATCCCTAGAAAGCTATTGATTTACGAATAAACTATTGACTGAGATACAATGAAAATAATCCAGCATGTTTGAGTAGTATTTTATCACCATGGTTACCTTCTTTTTTATGGCATGATATGTTTTCAACCTCAATTTTGAGCACAATTCTTAATTACACTGTGAAACAACAATGAAACTGGGCTACAGTAATCACACAGAGACAGATAAAACACATGTTGCCTCATCTACATTCCTTATCTGTTTCCCAACCAGCTAAACCCATCAAGGAGGAACACTTGACACTGATTTCACATCATTGTCTGTGAGCGACCTCATCCCTTCCTCTTCTCCCTCTGTGGTCCCCTCAGTGAGGTCTGTGAGCTCACTCAGCCATGCGTACTGACGTCTAATCAACAGCAATTAACCCTGGCCTTGTTCACAGGCTGCCGAGCTCGGAGATAATGAAGACACCACTGTGTTTTTATTTTATTTTTTTTTTCACACTGCTGCTTTTGTCACCCGGATGTTTCCCTCATGGCTGACTGACAATGGAATGTGATCGGCCAACTCAGGAAAAGTGTCCCCTCGATATTGCTGTGTCTGCTGGGTCAGAGCGAGCAATGCTGTGATGTAGGAAATAAGATACTGCGGGAGGCTGTTTTGAATTTCAGAGTGGATTTTGTGCGGCGTAAGATGTTATATAGACATAGGAGGATAGGAGCCACTGCTGCTGGTGTGTGACAGACCTTGTTTAGGGTGTTCTAATTCCATTTCTCATTCCTTGTTGCTGAGATAATGGAGTTTCTGGCCAATCCTTCTGCTGCATCTTTGGTCTCACTCCAATCTCACTGCAAGACTGTAGGCCAACCTAGAAAACAAATAAGCACAGGACACATCCACACAGTGTTATGGTCTTTTCTTTGAGACAAAGGTATTTTGCATAACAGAAATAGCGAGCAGATTTCAGATGGAGTTTTGGAAACCACCTTGTAATCTTGAGCAGAAGGACGATTCAAGTGTCAGTCAATCTCCCCTGTGAAAAGCAGTCAGGCTAGTTGGAGCCTTGGATGCAAAAATAGCACGGGAGATAGAGGCCACCCCTGCTCTTCCCCCACAACTGACCTTTGAAGAAAAATGTCTACATCAAATACTGTGAATTATCTATTCAAATGCCTGGAAACAATCTTTAGACAATGACACATCAATCAAATGCTCCCTGAACCGGGGATGGTTGTTTATATAAACGCTGTCCATCTGGGGGAGAGATCTCAGCAACGTTACATCTCTTTTTCTGTGGGGAGATGGCAGAAAAAAGAAAGAAGGAAGTTCATAGAAAAACTTAAAATTCTGCTTTTTTTCTCTCCTCTCCTTTTTTTTTTTCAAATCCCAGCGTGAATGTGTCGGCGAGCTCGTGGTATGCACCAAGATGAAAAGTAGAGGCCATCCCTTTGAAATCCTCCTCAAGTCAAAATTACCATTTCATTTCAACTCCAGCCAGGAAACGGAGAGCGGGGCCACTGCTAACTGCTTTGGGCATATCGTTATTTATTGTGTGTAAACTTTGGAGGAACATTGTTGCCTGGGAAAATGTGCTGTGTGGGTGGTGGAAGTGAGCAGTTGGAGCAACCACAAAGGGAGAGATCAGGCCTATTTTCTCTGTAGGAGGAACACATAAAAGTGAAAATAATGCCCATTATTACAGAAAAACAACATCAGACTTTTTTGCTCATAATTTTCTAACAGCCAAGAAGTTACCACTGAAGCTAAACAACCAAACAGTTGACCCTTTTTAGGTCACAGCATTATCATTTTTTCTCTGCTCTTTTAATTAGTAAGCTCTCCATGTTAAGTGGGCCATTATCTGTGTTGGAGCTAACTGCTTTTTCCATAATGGTTACATTAAGTATGTCATGTTGTTTTATTTGGTTGGCTTTATTTACCTCTCCATAGCAGGGGGTGAGCATTACCTGAACGACATACAGTGGACCTACCCTCAGAAATCTATGCTTTTCAAACAGTGATACTTTGTCTTTTAAAAGGAAAATTACAATCAAATGATTTTCAAATCCATGATTTTTCACTTTGAGCCAGATAAAGGATCATGGCATCTTTTCAAATCTTCACTACTGCCTTATACTGTGACCGTCACTGGTAGCTTATTGTTTTTTGCATTTACTTCATGAACTAAAGTGTATGTGTTGCAGTTATACAGCCTATGATCAGATTACATAAAATGGTTATATCCTACTTTGGCTAATAGTTTGAGAATGTAGGTGCTGACTTTTCCAGTCGCCACTCTGTCAGCTCTGCTAAATTTTGTGCTAAATTTGTGCTAAATTTAGGCTCTTATGTCTATTCTACAGGGATGCACAATATTGGATTTTTTGCAGATATCCGATATGCCGATATATAGCAACTCATTTGACCGATAACCAATACTAATGTTGATATATCAATTTTTTTTCTACACCTAATTTTGGTGATCAGCAAGGCTCTTCTGTAGATGAATTACCATTATTATGCATGTATACTCTTATCGTGATGGCCCCCTAGCAGATGGAGACGTGAAATAAAATGCTTTTCAATGTATGTAATATTCATTCATTGTGCAAAATAAGAAAAAAACATGTTGGCCGATTCTAATAGTTCATTTTAAAGCCAATATTGGCCAGTACCAATGACGTAGCGATATTATCGTGCATCCCTACTATTTTGCAAGTGTTGCTGGTGCTTTTTGAGGTTTGCTTTGGATAGTGGTGGCATGTGGCTGAGAGTCACTTTTTGGGATGTGGAAATCAAATCACCAGTCTGTAAACTCTCCTGCTAATTCTGCTAGCTAACTAGTTTGACGTTGTGAAATGTAAACAGTTAACATCGAAGAAAAGATGGAGAAGAATGAAAACCAGTTAAATTTGTATAGGTGTTATAATAAACTGCACAACCCCCATGCTGCATCAGTTTCCAAGAGATATCAGGAACTGTAACATTTTGTCATGTTCACTAAAATGGATTCTGATGGTCACAAGTTTTAATAATGAGATAAAAAGTCTAAAAATAAATATTGTAAAAACTTTTCCTCTTTTCTTATATCTTTTCTTTGCACATATTAGGGAACCTGCTCTTCCAAGATCACTCATTGGCTTGACTGAGGCTGCTCACGCTTGACCACACTAAAAGGGAACAGCCAAACTATGAGGTTGTACACAACAGTGCTTTGAGCTAAATGCTGAAACGTACTAAAATATTCATAATGACAATGCTAAAATGGTATGTTCACCACATTCACCAGTTTAATTCAGTGTATTAGCATGCTATCATTTATCACTTTACACGATGTATAGCTGAGGTTGATGGGAATGAAGGTACATGTTTAAAGTTACACATGTATTGGAAATTAAATGAAGTGAAATGTAATAAATGGGCTGTCTTGTTACAGGAAGCAACTGTTTGCATCACAAACCTGAGAGCAAATCCTTAAAGTGCAACAGGAATCCAGACCAACACACATGTAAGAAATGGGCTGCAACAGCCAGGCTAATCACAAAGCTAGGACAGGTTCTGACCAATGAAAGAGCAGGGGATTGGTGTTTTAAGTGTAGAGACTACTGCATGCTCACAATAAAAAGAAAAATAAAAGCAGAGAATTGGATTATGCTGCTCAGATGATATCTTGGATGTTTTTCACACCTTCATTTGGTTCGGTTCACTTTCACACTACACTTTTTAAAGCGGACTAAACCACCTGGGTAACATCATGCAGTTACAACAGCTGCTCGTTTGGGGACAGTATTGCCCAAAACGACCACTGACCAGGAAGAAAAAAAAGCATGAGGAAGAAGAAAACCCAGCTCATCGATTGACCAGGCCCGAAAACAGAAATTCATTGTGGGTAGCCACAAGCAACTGCGATATACAGGTATAGTCCTCTGACCATATATCAATAAGCGCCTGCACCTCCTCACTACTCTGTGTCTGCCCGCAAGACATTTTCCAACTTTTTCTTTTTTACCTCTGCTTCTCCCAGTTCGTGCTGTTGGTCTTTTTTTTTTCTACCCAAAATGCACTGCGCTCTATGTCACTTCCTCTCTTTGGTTCACTTCCTCTCTTTGGTTCGCTGGATAGTCTGTTTGCATCTCCCACTGTAAGCGAAACCACAGCAGGGTTCACCTGCAAGTGAACTGAGACCCCCAGTGTTCAAGCGGACCAGGGTTTGCTCGTTTGGTCCACACCAGAGTTTGAATGAGCGTTCACACCACTCCAAACGAACCGAACTATCCATGAAAGCGGACCAGGGTTCGTAAAAAGGGGACAAAATAGTGCCAGTGTGAATGTGTCCTAAGTGTGACCTAAACTGTTTGGTTCAGTTAAAACAAACTCAGGTCCGTTTGTGCGGTTAGTACCATTAGTTTGGGCTGGCGTGAAAGCTGTCAGTCAAAACCCTGTTGCGGACCAAACTACCTAAGCGATACAGCTCAAGAAGGTGGGTCTCAGTCCGCTTCCAAACAGACTGTTGCACTTTGTTTGTGGTGTGAATGAAAATGAACCAGCCACAGGATTTAATGATAGCAGAAATGTAATTTCAGCATGATTTCAACAGCTAAACCAATAAAAAATCCATCTGCTGGTCATGAAATCTGTCTGCAATCTCATAATTGATTCTGATAAAGGCCACTTATATCCCATAACCTATTCATGCTAAAGTATGCATGTAACCATGGTAACAGATATGCACATCAGTGAGGGTATTTTCCCTGATTATAAAGCTGTTAAAACTTCCATCATTGGATCCGACTCCTTCTACTTTGTCTCTTCATTAAGTCCATTAAAAAGTGTGTGACAGTGATGCCACAGTATTAAGCCCTGAATCATTACTGTACAAGACGCCATCTTTCATCCTGTCTCTATGTAAGTCATTATTCATTACGTGATTGATTTGCATTCTAATAATAGCCTACTAATGATGCTTACAATCAGTTATTTTTCTATGAGCTCTTTGTGAAACCAAAGAACATACATATAAACACTTTGGAAGCATTAAAGTGCTGCTGCAGAAACGTTTGTCAGCCACCAGAACTGATTTCCATGCGTGGGCCCTGATGATGCAGGATGACAAACACCAAAACTGCCCGATCAATCTTGTCAGTCAGTAGAACTTCATGTTTACTCCTCTTGGTTCATTTGCAAAAAGTCAATGTGAACAGGAACCGAACCAAAACTAAAATGCAACAATGTGTGATTTTTTCCCTCTGGTGCAGACTGGATGAACTGAACTACAGGTGTGAAAGCAACCTAAATGTAATATGAAGATAATTAGCACTATCTCTGTCATCCCCTCAACTCTGCAGATAGTCTTAGCATATTTTAGTTGGTCATAGTTTTGATTTTCCAACCCTTATCTGGCAGCAGCAGGCAGCTGGTTTCAGTAATAATAAAGCGACTGAACGCTACCTGCCCAGCACCTATCAGCTGACAGACAAATCAGCAACTACCTGTATCCATGGTGCAGCATTTCGCAGCTCAGCAAGATATTTTTTAATTTGTTGACATAAGTTTATGGAGACCAAAATGGAGCTAACAAGAGATCTGTCATGTGGACAGAAGCACAGCTTCAGATGAATGCTAATACTTCTCTGTGGCTGTTGGTTGTGTAAATAGGTAGCTTGGTCTGCTGACCCCGAGTGGTGAAAAAAAATCAGTGATGCAGCTTTTACGTTTAAATGATTCAGTATCACTTAAATCATTTGTAATGACTATAAACAAATCTGGGCAGGTTACCAGAGCCAGAAAGTCACCATTACTGCTGTGGCATCTTAATGCAATAGCTGCACATTTTAGGCTGTCCTAAAAAGTGTATAATATCATTTTTTTTACATGACAACATTGAGAAGAGCTAGTGCAGTTCTCAGCTGCTCCAAGCTGCTTAGCTCATGTAGCTAATGTTGGCTAACATCACTGTCAACAGGCTGCAGTGTTCCCACAGATTAAATTAACTCAATCAGCCAAGGTTGTTGTGAAATATAACGTTAGCTGCTTCAACAAGAGTACCCTAATGACCGGTGAGTAAACATAACACCTACAATGTTTATTTAGTGTTTAGGCATAATGAGTAATTGTTGCCTAAACTGGCAACTCTCACCTGCAGGGGTCGTGGTTGCTGGTAGTGACTGCAGCAGCTGAAACCACAAGTTATTTTATTCAATACGTACCCATCTGCGTTAACTGTCTACACCAACCATTTATGTAAGTTATTATCAGCAACCAAAGACACGTTCGGCTGAAAGTAACCAGTTAAGATGGGCGGATAATGAAGCATTAGGCCCCCGGGCACAGACATCCAAAAGGCCCCACCACCTCTCCTACATAAGAGCAAGACACAGAGTTTTTGCTGGTTCCTCTTTTTGTGATGTTGTTGTGTTGTGTCTCTTTGTAGTAATTTGTACATTTGTGGTTGTTTTGTATGTCTCTGATGTTATTTTCTGTCTCTAAAGCCCAGTTCAGACCAAAGATTCACAACGAGACGAGTTGAAACATGCAACTACTTGCAATGCGCTGTTCTCCAAGGTTCTAAAAACCTGAGATGGTGTATCATCTCTATGCAATAACTCTCTGTTCTTCCATTCTGATTTCTGGCTTTTCACGTTTTTTTGTTGCTGAATAAGCACATACAGTGAGCAGCAGCAACCCACCGTCTGACACCGGCACACCATGAGGACGGAAACAGAGGTCTTGGCACGGACGGAGCACTTGCGCTAATGAGCGACTACGCTGTCTGCAGCCATTTTGACTTGACCGGCAAACCTCACTACAAGCCGATTGGCTGTTGAATCAGGTGATGAGCTTAACATCCTAAAACCAGCCACTGGCGATTTGACCAGCTGAGTTGCAGGTGACACCCTCAGTCGGCTTGAGTTGAGCTCAGACTGGCCAGTTCACATCGCTGTAGCTTTTCTCTGCAAGCTTTTCTAATACAGTTTTGTCTCTGAACTGGGCTTTAGAGATATGTGTTTGTGTCTTCTTGGGTTGTTTTGTTTCTGTTTGGTGTTGTTTTGTGTCTTTTCAAAGATCAATTTGTGTCTCTTTGATGTATATTTGTGTCTTTTTTGGTTAATTTGTGTCATTTTGTGTGTCTTTGTAGCTCCTTTGCATCCCTTTGCGGTCATTTTGAGTCTCTTCCTGGTTGATGCATGTTAACTTACATGACATTTTGCAGGTGAAATCCAGGGGGGGCCTGACACTTTGGGCCCCTGGGCCTTTGCCCAGTAGGCCCATTCAGTATTCAGGGTCATTAAACTGAAACACCAGCAGCTCTATGTTTAGTAAAAGTTTCTCTTTTTTCCCTTTTTTAAATTTCACTGTTATTTGGCAGATACAGTAGTCAGTCATTTCCACATTTTCCACAAGTTCTTTATCGACTAGCTGAGAAATCAAGAAAAAACATTTTGCTGCTGTTACTCACTGTGAGTGTGAAACAAAAAACACGGTCTGACAGCTAGCATTGTGCTGCTTTAGCATAGAGCAATAGGTTAATGTAAAAAAGAGAGATACTTGGATATTTGCAAAACATATATTAGCACTAAGCTGGCCTCATTCTGTTTTCAGGTTATCCAGAGATTAAACACACACATGCCCACAAATGACCACACAATACAGCATGTCAGTTAGCATTAAGACAAATATGATTCATACTATCAGTCCGACTGTTAATGTTGTGTTATTCTTCAGGGGCGTGATGGCTGTTATCATGTCTTAATAGAATTAAGACCACAAGGAGAGGGTGGGGACAGAGACCAGTTGATTCATGACCAGCAGGGAAGCAGCAGAACTTTGTTGACTGTGTTCTCATCAAACAAAAAAAGTACATCTAATCTTAAACATATGGCTCAAGCTGGGGATTCATGCATAACAGCATGCAGAGTGTGGAAAAGTACTGCTGTTGTCTTTTTTTTCTCCCCCCAAAATTTATGATTGCTCCTTTATGTCCTGGATGTTTTTGCTGGTTTCAGACATTTGGACACTATGAAAACCCCTTTTAGATTAAAGCTTGTGCCATGTCATTTAATTAACATACAGTATCTCACTTTTGGTCAGATATTTCACTGATGCCCTTTTCTGTAGGTTGGTCAAGATAGTTAAAGTGCTAAATACAGAGCTGTACTTTTTATGTAGCAAAACAAATGAAAAAAACAAACAGGAGATACAGGAGTTTGTTACAGAAAGCAAGCAAATGGAGACTGTTTGGTTGATTCCCTAACCCTTTGAACTCTTCAATAGAAATGGTCTGCCAGTGCCTACATTGTTATTTTTGCTTATTTTGATGACATTTCCCAGAGTATCTTCAAATGCTTCATATCCCTAAAATCTGTACAACCTAAGCTAAAAGGTTAAGTTGGTCAATAATAATAATAATAATAATTGATAAAATCATTGAAATAGTGTAGTTAAAAACAATAATACAAAAATTGGACATGTTTCAGATTTTGCAAAATAAAAGCAGAAACATTTTGATTCCAAATATTTTTTAAATGTTGAAACATAAACAAAATATTTCTCAACATTGCATAATTTATTTGAATTGTGTAGATTATATATGTTTTGAATTATGCTCATTTTAATGAGCAGAGTGCAAAGGATTTGTAATTGCTTCATCATTCATTCCACTCGTGCCACGATGGATTTTTGCATGGTTTTGCAGTTGATTGCAGGGATAAACCCTGAGAAATATGTTTGCACTGCCATAAGGTAAGGCAACATAAGGTACGGACTTGATGCTTGAGAAGACAGAAGCCTTAGCTTTCTGCTGCAAAAAGAGTAAATATTGTAGCTAATATTATTTTTTATTTTAGATTGGTATATATACAGGATTATGCAAACAGCAATCTCCCACAGTCATTATGAAGAAATGCTGGCAGATTACCATGTTTGCACAGCATGTAGGTTAGGGTATGTAAGGTCATAACATGATGAAGACAGAAGCCTTGGTTTTCTGCTGCAAAAAGAATGAATGCTCTAACAATCATAGTTGTTATTTCAGATCAATATATACAGGACTATGCAAACTACAACCTCTCACAGCCATTGTAGGGAAATACCCAGGGATAGTTCAAGGAAATTTCGGCATAATCCCAGCAAAACTTATGTTTGCACCGCAATAATGTAAAGTAATACAAGGTGCTGACTTGATGATTGGGAAGAACGAAGGCTTAGCTTTCTGCTACAAAATCAATGAATGTTCTAGCTATTATGGTTTTTTTTTTTAGATCAATATATCCAGGATTATGCTAACACCAACCTCCCGCCGCCATTGTGGGGAAATACCCAGGGAAATTTTGAGGGAATTTTGGCGTAACCCATCAGTCTTAGCTTTCTGCTGCAAAAAGAACAAATGCTCGAGCTATTATGGATTTTATTCGTTTATACCCCAGGAAATTTCAGGTAAATTTTGGGTAAATTTTGGTGTAATCTTCGCAAAATACTACATTTGCACTGGCTTAAGGTAAGATAACATATGGTAGTGACTTGATGATTGGGAGGACAGAAGCCTTAGCTTTCTGCTGCAAAAAGAGTGAATGATCTAGCTATTTCGGTTCTTATTTTAGATCTATTCAAACAGGATCATGCAAATAACAATCTCCTGCAGTCGTCTGCTGAATATCTGTGTGTAAAAGGTTAAAGACCTTGCAAGGCCTGGTATGTCTAAACATTATGGGGCCAGAGACTCACAAGGCTGGGTGCATACTGTGTGTTCTTAGGTCAATAGATGGCAACTTCCCAAACCACAATACAAATGAGACCTGTATTGGAAATTTATGGTACGTTTCTGACAGAGGGGATGATTTTTGACATGTAATGGGAGCAAAGAAGGTTCTCACAGTCTTTTTACATCACTTGTTACAATTGTTGTGAAGTAAATCAGAATTTGTCTGTAATGTTCTGAGTTTAATAACATCATCTTGGCTGTACTCAGAGAAATTTTGCAAACTTGTCAGCTGGAGGAGTTGAAATGCAAGCTGGGTGTTGTGTATATATTTGGACTACGAGGGCTTGTTCATTTGTTTTATCTAGTTTTTTTGTCCCCCACCTCAGTTTATTTGTACTGGCCTCAGCGACATTGGACTTGGCTGTAACACTTATATATTTAAACAAGGACTGTTGAGGGTAGAGGGAAGTGTTTGACTAAACTCTAGTCGGGTCTTCTCAAATAATTAAACATGGTTCTATCCATGGGGGCAAGATCTTTACCTCAGCTGGTTCTATTCCTGCTGCATAGGCCGCCACTTACTGCACTCTGGAACAGCAAAAAAGGAACACGTGAAGTCAGTGAAGAAGAGTTTGTGATAAGTGTAGAAACAGACAAAGACAGGGCAGTTGCAGGAAGTAAACAAACCAACCCAGAGGAACACAGGTGTACAAAAAAGACAGATGGAAACAAAAGGGAGTTAGTCGCACAAGACTAGATCATCTGACAGGAAGCACACGCTCTGATACTTTAGTCACTGACCTCTAGTATACAGGAGTGGGGGTGAAGGCGACAAGGGCCCCATCTGCATGGCTTGTCCCTCGCTATGTGGCCATGTGCAGCACCTGGCCCCAATCCAGCGCCCAACGCCCAACACCCCTTTGTGATGGCCAGAGTGGCTGGTTGGGGTCTGCCTTTGATCCCAGGCCAAGTATTCATCTCTAAAGGAAGAGGAAGAGCAAAAAAAAAAGAGAGAGAGAAAGATAGACAGAAAAAAGAAGGGGGGACAGAGAAAAAAAGTCAACCTCTGCTGCCAATTATTGGAAAAACATCAAGGTCTTTTCTGTCTGTGTAAAGAGAAAGAAGAGAAACGAGGGAAGGGGAGGTAGAAGAAGAGATAGCTGTTTGATGGCTTGGCTCAGTGTTAGTTTGGGGATTGTACCGAGGCAAGGCGAGCCAGAAGCTGACCTGCAGGAGGTGATTACAGGTGGAGAGAGGTATTTGTCTGGCTGCTAAGACTCTTTCGTTTTTTGGTGTTTTCTTTTCTTTTTTTTCTTGTATGCCCTTTTTTTAATCTTTGCCTCTTTCACTATCTCTCTCTGACTCCCTCTCTTCCTATTGTTATTGCCATCCTTATCGCCACCTTCCTTTCTGTTTCCAACGTGTGCTGTTAAACCAGTTCACAAGGACAAATAAAGGTCATTTCTTGGTCTCTCTCTCTCTCGCTCGCTCTCTCTCACTCCATATATATATATATATATATATATATATACATATATATATATATATACACAACATATGTGTGTGTGTGTGTGTGTGTGTGTGTGTGTGTGTGTCACCAAAGCAGGAAGCAACTGTGACTGACAGCCTGTATGCTGCAGAAGCATGTCAGACAAATGATGAGGATGTCATGACAACAAACAGAGGAGAGGATTAAAGTGTTGTCAGTAAGCAAGACACATTTTAAACCCCGTGAAGAGCAGAAATAATCACATAAATGATGCAGGTTACACTTCAACAGTACCTAATGTGGCCTAACAGGCTCAAGGATCTTTCTGTTTTTCTTCTTTTTTTTATTTAGGCAAGAGTTTGGCTCTATGTACATGATTTTTCTCAAAAAAAAGAAATAAAATCTGTTTCACATCACTAATCAAAGCACATTTGCTCAATTTAACCATACTCATTTTACTACTGGCTGTATAGAACCTAATAACTGGGTTAAATGTTTGGTATAGTTTCTGTTATGTGAGAGGAGAGAGTTACACTGGTCAAAGTTTTTTTTTTTTGTTGGTCATCACCTCCAGCCAACACAAAGTTATAAGTAGAGCAATAGCTTAAACTCTAGGAAGTATTTTGAGGAGAAGGTTGCCTACCACTGCTTAAAGGATCATTTTGGTTTAATGCAATTTCCGTCTTATTTAATCGTCTCTGTATATGTGTGTTAAACACTTTTAATCACTTTTACCTTATAGGATAATTTCTAGTTTATTACAAGTTGGGTTTTATTTTTGAAGTTTGGGCTCTCATTTCTATAACAAATGTTAATATTGTTCTCACCAAGGTAATTGCTGAGATGTGGGAACAGGGTGTTATCACAATGTAGCGATGCAGCAAAAAATTTGATCCGTCTGCAAACAAACCAACCATTTAGATAGCCGGATTATCAAAGATTATCCAAACTACAGCCAGCCAATAACACTGCAGGGTGTGAGGGCGGGACTCTTTAAAACATGTAGCAACTAGGTGCCAGTCCATAAGCACGCATCCAAGATGGCCATAAACCGTAACCAACAAATCCTACTCATTCTGCCCATAAACCAATTAATATTTGTTTTTGAACATAAACACATAATATAGAGAAAAACATTTGATAATGATTGCATAGATTTAGTTATGGAAGAATTTGTATCACTGTGCAATGGGGGCACTGTTTGGATGACTGCAAACAAATTATTTATTTCTGCACTGCATTTTCTTGTTATCAGCTGTCATGCCCCAAGATCAATATATCCATCATAAGCTTGTATTGGCCAGTAATTAGTAGGGATGCATGATAATATCGGCATCAGTATCGGCTGATATTGGCTTTAAAATGAACTAACATGGCTAACATGTTTTTTATTATTTTGCACAATGAATGAATATTACATACATTGATAAGTATTGTATTTCATGTCTCCATCTGCTGGTGGGCCATCATGATAAGAACATGCATTCATAATATGATGTTAATTCCACTACAGAAGAGACTTGATGATTACTTAAAATTAGGTTGGGGAAAAAGTGGATACATCAATATTGGTATCATTATTGGCCAAATAAGATGTTATATCTTGGCAGGTTTTTTTTAAAAATATTTGCCTAAATATTTTCCTAAAAAAAAAAAGATGCTACAGATGGCTATAACTGGGACATATTAGCTGTAAAACACAATGGGACCATAAGATAAAGCATCACCTAGTCCAGAATCAAAGTAGATAAATATATTGAGGAAAAGAAACATTACATTTTTAAACATGTTTTTCTAATGTTTGGTTCCAGGCCCTTTAAAAAGAAATAAAGGTAAAACAATGTACTGAATGTGTGAATATGACTGAAAAACAAATCAACACAAAACTTGATAGAGAAAAATTGGTAGGACAGACTGTTTTTTCCCTTAAGACAATAGAGGAGTGACTAGTTTATCATTTACATACATTTGTAACAGTCTATGATGACAAGAAGGAGTTCAAAACTCCTCTGTAGGTTAGGAGTGTCATTGACTACAACACCCATAAGCCATTGGGCCAATCGCTGGCTACTGACTGGTTCTGAGACCCAAGAAAAAAAGAAAGGCACTTCCTTCAGCACAGGCCCTAGTTGGCTGCTGAAGCCCATAGTGAGAGCATGGAAGCTCCTATTGCCTAAAGTGAGCTGTCAATCAAAAGGTCAGACTTCATCCATCATCTTGACAGCAAGGAGTCGGCGTATTTACATGGAAACTGGAGATATGTGGAGAAAAAGGCATGTTGAAATGAAATGATGTACAGGAGTTTGTGGATATCCATGGGTGTAATAATGTGTTTGGACTAAATATGTCACTGGATTTAGATTGCCTGACCTTTAGACGTGTATTTAGACTGTATGAGCCGTGTTTTTATTGGTATGAATCTGTGGATTATAAAAACGCTTCATAGACGAGTAACCCTTAGTTTGTTTTTTATCTGACAGAAGTGTTAATTGAACCTGCTGTGGTAGGCATATCATGAAATGGTCTGCATCAGTTGAACTACAAGGAGCGTAGTTTTCAAACAAGTTGTTTATATCTCTTAAATGATCAAATAAAACTTTTCTTGAATATTTCTCCAGAACATTCAATTCACAAGGAGCATGGCTTTTGAACAATTAAATGAGTAAACCACTTAAACACAGCAAATACAGCAGTTGCACACTTATCATAATCATCAAGACAGAGACATTGTCCTCACCGCATCAGCCACAGGCTCAGTTCCAGCCTGCTGCCCCCTGCTGCATCACCATCAGCAAGACCCAGGTTGTAATTGACAGCAATTATCCCATTAAGCTATAGGATCAACAGTATTTCATTAAGGGGAAATATGTGCAAATTAGAAGTCCGTCACCATGTTTATACATAGAGTATACAGTATGTTCTGTGTCCTTGTGGCACATACAAACACGTACATGTTAGCAGCTGTACAGTTAAACCAAGCTTGTGGTCAGGCATTGAATATAGGGGCCTAAACAGTGTTCATATGCGTCACTTGCCTTCTTTCCTCTGCCTTCGTCCTTGTGGACAAAGAAACAAAACAGACAATAGAACATGCATTGATCACCAAGGACGAGTTTCTATCGCTCTCTCTCCCTCGGCCTCTCCCTCTCCCTCTGTCTGTCTCTGTAATTTTCCTTTCATGGCTGCTTTTCCGGCTGTCTCCGGAGACCTTCTCAGTCGACGAGAGAAAACACAAACTGAACATTAAAACGCCCCGCAGCCCTTTAAACACTTGTCATTTGTCCTTTGTACAAATCATGGCGAGAGTTGCTATAGAGACTGCTCTTTTTTTATTCTTGTTTTTTTTTTCTCAACAGTTCTTGTTTCATTAAGTTTGCTGGTGAGAGAGAGAAAGAGGGAGAGGAAACCAGACAGGGAGAGAGAAAACCACAGTAAATTATGAGTACGGGGGAATGATCAAAAACGAGCCGTTTAAAAATCCAATTTGCCACGGGGGTGTAAGATGAGAGATGAGTGAAGGACAGTCAATGTACTGTGGATCTCTGTGGGCATATTGACCAACATACAGCTTTTTTTCCTGAGACAAGACAGATGAAAGGAATGAGAGTTTGCTTGGATGTGGAGTCCACAGTTTAATCATGACAGATGAACATTATTTTTTCTGTAATCAGGCTGTTTTATTTGCAGCATGTTCGTACTCTGTAATATGTATCTTTCCCGTGTCATGTTCCTGCATTTTTTTTTCATTGTTTAAGGGTGTGTCTTGTGTATGGATGCCCGTGTGAGCGTGTGTTCATTAGACTTCCAGTACCTGCGTCCAGCCATGGGCGTTTAATTCAGCGAGCAGGCAGGGGCATTATCACACACTACCATCACTAATCCCCATGGAATGAAACACCGACACTTTGATGTCTGCCAAAGAACACTGCTGTAGTATTTGGAGGCAAGACGGCGCATCACGTACAAAAAATAATTAACAATCTATAGCTGGACTCGAGCCAGGCAGAGCAGTGGAGGTGCAAGGAGGGCAGGAGAAGAGAGAAAGAAGAGAGAAAAGGGAGAAAGACACTGGTGGTATAGCGCCAGAGGCAGGATGGTACAGCTTGAAAGGATGTGCTATATATGTGCGGTATATGTCTGTGTGTATAAACGTACTTGGGGGTTGAGGGGTTGTAGAATGTAACGTAGAGTGAGTACATTTACTCAAATACTGTACTGAAGTACAGTTTTGAGGTATTGTAGTCTTTCTTACGCAACTTCTACTTTACAACATTTTGGAGCTTAAACCTCTCCCGGTTAGAATTCCTTCATTCTTCTTGGTTGAGGAGGTTTTGACCAGGATCTACAGAAGTCTCTTCCTTTCCAGAACAAACGGATCAGGTAATTTAAACTGGTAAAAACACTGAACAAAGTAGTTTCATGTTACAAAACAATGTTTCTCTGATGCTGTTTGGCATGTTGGAGACAGGTAGCTCACCAACCACCTGCTAATGCATGCTCATGTGTTTCCTCTGATAACTTAAGATCCAGATGTTCAGGAGGTTTTGACAGGGAGCTGAATTATCCGCAGAGGTCTCTTCCTCTCAAGATCAAATGGACCCAGTAATGTAAACCAGTAAAAACACTGAATAAAGCAGTGTCATGTAACAAATCAGTTTCTTCCACCCTGTTCACCACGTCCAATTCTGCCCGCTTGCCCAAAGCCTGCTAATATGTGCTCAGCTATTTGCTTTGATAACTTAAGATACAGATGTTCAGGAGGTTTTTACGGGGAGCCAAATTATCCACAGAGGTCTCTTCCTCTCCAAAAAACAAACAAACAAAAGAGGTCCATGAAGCACTTCTACATTACAAATCAGTGTGTCTTTGACGCTGTTTGGCATGTTTGAGATAGAACGTTAGCCAGCACCTGCTAATGTCTGCTCACCTTTTGTCTCTGATCACTTAAGATCCAGATGTTCAGGAGGTTTTTTATTAGGAGCTGAATTGTCCACAGAGGTCTCTTCCTCTCCAGAATGAACGCATTGTGGTTTAAAAAGGGTAAAAACGCTGAATAAAGTGGTTTCATGTTACAAACCAGTGTTTCTCTGACACTGTTTGGCATGTCAGAGACAGGCAGATCACCCACAACATGCTAATGTGTGCTTGTCTTTTTTCTAACTTAAGTTCAAGAGGTTTTTACCAGCAGCCAAATTATCTGCAGAGGTCTCTTCCTCGCCAAAACAAATGCACCAGGTGATTTAAACCATTTAAAATACTGAATAAAGCAGTTTCACGTTACAAATCAGGTGTTATTCCAACACTGCTCATCACAGATGGGCTACAAACTATGGTTGTGGATGCGAATGGAACCAGTGTTTAGTTTGTCCATTCTGGGCTACTGTAGAAACATGGCGATGCAACATGGCAATCCCCATAAGCAAGGACCTATCTCCCTATGTAGATATAAACAGCTCACTTTAAGGTAACAAAAACACAATAACTTTCAAAAGAAAACATACTTATAATATTAAATTCGATTTCTGCCAATATATCCTCCTACATCCTACACACTGGACCTTTAAATAAGATTTCTAATGCAGTACTATTGCTTGTAACAGAGTATTTCTACACTGCGGTATGGCTGCTTTTACTTACGTCAAAGATCTGAGTACTTCTTCCATCACAGGTTAAGGGAGCTTGAAGATATACCAGCAAACATACCAATGTGGAAGTGATCAATGCTGAACTCACTGACAAACACACACACACACACACACACACACACACGCACACGCACGCGCATACACACACACACACACACACACACTATAACCACAGCGTTGTTGTCTCAGTAACAACCTGCCGGGAGCTCAAAGAGCACAGGGCGGTGGAGTAAGTACTGGACAACAAAATGAAGCTGAGCAGCCAGTGGAATACAAACCCCTGGACTTTTTGTACTTGACGAGGACGCAGAATGAAAAATTCAAGCCCTCCAACACTGACTGGCGCTGAGAAAAGTCCCACACACCTACACACACACACACACACACACACACATGCACAAAGCAAGAATCCTCATGCCACCTACTCACATTCTGGTGAGAAAATAATATCACTGCGTGCCAGTGTTCATAACAGCACGTGTGTGTGCGCGTGTGTGTGTGTATGCGTGTTGCACAGACTATAATACATACACCTCGTGTAAGAGGATAAAACACCAAAAAACCAAAGACTTTCATCAAAGCAAGTGAGAGAGGATGTCAGAGATTTTTTCTAAAGATGAAAGCGAGGGATATTCTCTCATTTCGGCTCATCTCTCTCTCTCTTTCAAAATCCTTGAAGTATCATCCATGTTTCTACGACAAAGAGAGAGAGAGAGACCAAGAGAGAGAGAGAGAGAGAGAAAAAGGGGGGTGGTAAAAGTTATTTATGTCCCACGCTGTGTTATGTGGTCTGTCACTTCTCATTTTCTCCCAGGGCTGTCCAACTGGAAGACTTCAGTCAACTCTCTCCAAGCCTGCATTTGCTGAGGTAATTACAAAGTGACAGCTTCAAATCCTCTACCACACATGCACATGCACACGCACACACACACGCACACACACACACACACACACACGCACGCACACGCGCGCGCGCACACACACACACACACATGCATGCACACATATGCAGCCAAATATGGGTAAATATGGGATATGTGGCTCTGTAGCCTTTTAGAATCTCTGCTCAGTTGGGTAAAACCTGTGACATGCATCTCTCTTTTCATTCAGTCAACAGCTAACAGAGATGCCAGCATGTTCTCTCTCCCAACTTGTCAAATACTGCCGCCTTGTCAATGATTTTGGCATCAGATACATACAGAGGCACCACTCATGGTGGTATGATACGCGCAGGCAGCAGCTAATTATGATGCTGCTGGCTCAGTTGAACTCATCAAATACCGCCACTTTGTCAGTGAATTTCAGCATCAGACGCAACGCACCAAGACACTCTTTGCAGCGGTATGATATGCACTGGACAGTATATGTTGCCAGAAACTATGATAGTATAAAGAACGAGAAAGACCATTTAAAGTGGGCAGGATGTGTTGAACAAGCACCGGAGTCAAGTCAGCGGAGTTACTTTAATAACGACGTAGTGTGCTGGTATGTGTAGCACGCTACAGTGGTAATGTATGTCATGTCACATTACATGATGTTAGTAAGAACTGCACTTATTTTAAGCCAAACCATGATATGATTTTTCTAAACCTAACCATGGGCTTTTGTCTTTTACTTACACAGTGGGCGGGGCTGCCCCCTGAAAGTGAAAGATTCAAATCATCAGTTGGAGACCCCTCAGTTGACTGAGATTCTTTCAGTCAAGCAGTTGCTTTGTTTGTTTTTGTCAGTCATTGTGCAGTATACATCTGGGGACATTTTGGTCCCCATTTCTGCTCTTCGGTACAGGCAGCTGCAGACCCAAACCCAGGGTGAGTCTGAGTGAGACTGGGGAAGCTGCTGCCTAGACAGGCTCCCAGATAACATTATCTTTTGCCTTCTGCTTAGAAGTGGTGAATGTATAGCTCATGGCAACTTAAAACGATACCTTTTCTGGCTTTTGTTTGATATAGATTAACTTTGTTGCTACACATGTTGATCTGTTGTCGGCATAATTTCACACATTAGATCCAAGGGCTAATTTGGCTCATTTACTATATTACGTGAATGTTGCTTTCACTCTGAATGTCCTGCCATTTAAACTCTCAAACTCTATCTGGATAAAAAGGAGTGAAGAGTTGTATATTTGCATTGGTATTTGATGGGATGGGATGAGAACATGGGGAGGGAACTGACGTTGTCAATGAAGTGAAAGGCATTTCTGTTGGCTATTCCCCATAAAACATGTGGGATGCAAACACACACACACACTCACATATACACACACACACAAAAACACGTCCACCTCCCATATTCACTTAGAGGTGATTGTAAGAACATCTTTGATCTTTTTTTTCCTTTCTTCTTCAAGGAGATGCATTGCCTGTACACATAATCCATGACAGACATAATGTGATTTGGTAGTATCTCTAAATGGCAGGGAAAACCAGCTGACAGAAATTAATAAGTTACCGCTGAAACGAAGGAAGTGGAGGAGGAGGGGTTGGGAGGAGATGGCGGAGGTGGTAGGCTAACCTGGCAGCAAAACACACAGATCATCAAATTACCTTTTGGAGGCATATCGTCATGGTAAAAGTCGCACACATGTGGAGCTCAACCTGCCCTATCTGAGGCTACACATGACGCTATTCTGTCGTCTCCAGTTTGGATCATAACTCTAAAAAATAAGGGTGGTTGAAGTCACAAGCTAGATGTTGGGAAAAAGACCTGTGGGGACCCCTCTGCCTCATTTCTGTCACAAGGAGGGCTGCCGCTCAGCACTGTAAGCTCACCATGAGGCCTCACGATTGAGCGGGAAGGTCCATTCTGTATGGACACTGTGTGCTGCCCACAGGCTCTCAAACAGGAATTGGCATTTGGAGTCATGGCTATGCAAACATGTACATGGGTGCATAGGTACGTGTTTATTAAAGGGCACTTTCACTCTGACATTTTTATGCATAGAGCCTTCTCTTTTTTTTTGGTGAACTCTGACCAGTTGCAAACTGTCTTGATAGAACTGACCTTGAGTATGAACTACTCGTTAACACAGATAGCAGTCAGTCATCGCAATTGAATAGAGTTGATTCCATAGATTAACTGTGCTATCTCACTGTCCAGTTCACGACTGAGAGTGCATGTAGTCACAACTTTAGCCAGCTTCCAGCACCACCTTTACCACAAAGATGCACAAATAAATTTTGGCATGTCGCTTTCTGTTCTGACAGGGCACAAAATCTAAACAGTAGGGCCTTAACCTAACCAAACCCTCCTTACGCCCACTTTGTCACAGAGAGTAACTCCATCTCTAGTCACCTTCACAGCTGCATTAAGCATCCTTCATTAGGTGTAGAGTGTAAATACAGAAGCAAACTTTGGGACAAACTTCCTTCTCTCCAACGGAAAAATGAATTGTCACTTTCATAACCATGGAGAAATATAAAACTTACTCCCATTTTATGTTCTTCTTATGTATTTGTATCACTTATATTTGATTGCCATGTGCTGCTATTGTTTACCTAAATCTTTGTATATCATCCTTGTGTCATTCAAATTAATAAATCGATAAAGAAATAATTAAATCAAAAAAGCAATATACTTCTACAGTATACTTCTTCTCATTTTTTTGCTCTGATATATAAAAGTTGTTTGTTTTTTAGCAACAGTCCCTTCAAATATACAACACTGCATAATCAAATGAACATGATTATTGATTTCTCAGCCTGTTCTCATTCCAAACTGGCCAAATACTGCCAATTTGATTTCGACATCAGACAGTGACGCAAAAAGGCACCTTTTGCAGCGGTGTGATACCACCACGAAAAGGTGCAATAACAATGTAATATAAGGAGCTGGAAAGTCACTTTATGGTGGGTTTTGGGTCAAACAAACCCTGTACTTTCACCTGGGAGTCTGCTGTTTGCTTCCCGTGTGAATATTAGAGCCGAACCATGATGTATTTTTTTTCTAAACCTGACCAGATGCTTTTGTTACACAAGGAAATAAACATAAATATGAGGTGTTTATCTTGAAAAAGACTGTATGCGTCCAAAGAGCGGAAAGCCATTTTCTGTGAAAACATAAGTGTATTTTTATTGACACGGCGTCCTGGAATGTCAGGCGCAGGAGGATACCTAGTGCATCATGTGTAGACATGAAAGTCAACTGACAATGCCGATATTTGACGATTTGGGATGAGAACCCATGGTTTTCTGGAGACTAGAGAAGGGTTGATCCTAAATATAATCGCCGCCTTTACACTGCCTGTTCAAGACAGTATTCCACCTCGCCTTTCTGTATACAGTAAATGGTACACTTTCAGAATGGAAGGATGGAGCTGTCTTGCCTTTAAGCCACGGCAGTAATAGTGCCAAATCAATGTCTGTGTAAAAAGGACAGCTGGAAGGATGGGACCACGGACGAGACAGGTGTGACCTGACAATGTGTAATATATGCCACCGACCGCAGGGCGATATAAAATGCAGCTAACAGCAGTTAGCAGCTAACTCAAAGAAGAAGAATAGAGGAGACAATGATATCCAGGAGCACCTTAAACTCCAAGTAGATGAGATCAGCCACCATAAAACAGAGATGGTAAATGATTGTTAGTGCCATGTCATACAATTGTTATTGTTTATAAAGCACTGCTGATGCATATGTTATTTGTCACACTAGAGGCCAACGCTGTTGTGTTACATGTCATGCCCATCATGCCTCATTTGCTTGCTGGAGTGCTGTCTAAAATCACACAATGGAAAAGCATGATTCCGTTGTTGTTTGGTTCTATGTAACATTGCAAAAGCGATGTTAAAAAGGAACTTTGAAGCCACTGTATAGCACCACCTCTGTGTGAATAGGGCTAATGTAACATTCAAGTTGTTAACATCTGTATGAATATATCAAATATTTATCTTCATGAATATATCAAATATGTATCTTAGTTTGAACAGTTAACATTTGTAAGGGTAGACACACTGAGCTTTATTTGTATGGAGTGTCTTCATGACAAAAACAATATGGTGTTGCCCGTGGTCAGTAAGTCAGCACTGATGCAAGGTGGTCATTTGGGGGTTTATAAGCAACTTCCACTCCTCGCTAGTTGGTTTGATGTGGCACTAAATGTGGCCAATCCTCCTCATGAATGCAGAAATAGAGTGGAAATGGACAGGGAGAGGGTGTAGGGGGTAGGCCTACTTTGGTAAAGGCTGTAGTTTACCAAAATATTTGTAACATGAATTATATTTCCAAGCATGGATATGGAAACCAAGTTTACCTGAACAAGGTTGTCTGAGATTGGTCCCAGTCAAACTTTGCTACAGTCTGTGTGCAGTCACAAAGTAATCCATACTCTTACTGGAAGAGTCATCATTAGTGGCACTCTTGGAGAGAATAGCTTTCAAGCTGGGCTTGATGCCATATTAGACAGTAGGCGATGTCACTGCTTTGGATGGGTACACTCCCATCAGTCAGGTTCATGTAGCTCCACCCACCCTTACATTGTTCACTCTGTAGCCTATCATTGTTCCCAGGCAACAGCGGTAAACAGCTGCACTTTGATGGGGAAAGTAAATGTACCACAAATCGGAACAACAGTAAACAAGTGTGAAAGCAGAGCAGTGCAGTTACAGGCAGGGGGGACAGTTGAGCTCTGGTGTGTACAGCATGTGTGGACACATTCAAGCATACATGTGCATGCGTGTGAATGTAGATAAGCTGTTGTGTGTGTTACATTATTGCCTCATGCACAAGTCACAAGATTTGGATTTGATTTGCAATCTGATATAGACACACAAAAAAGTAATTATATACCATATCTGATCTAATTTAAAGGAAGAAAAATATGTGGATCTGGGGCATTGCACAAATGTTACTTCACTATTAAAGTGCCACACATAAAGGAGAGGATTTTCAAGGTGGCAGAGTTGTTCATGTCCATTGGGGAGAAGGGGGCCAGATGTGGCTTTATGGGTTGCTGTTGGCTTGGATATGTGTGTGAGAGCATCAACTGCCTGAAAGAGAGAATGACAGACAGAGAGAGGGGTGGAAAGCAGATAGAGGGTGTAAGGGAGGGAGGTATGACATGCTCGCCAAACCACTCAGCAAGACTCTGATTTATGTGGCAACTGCTAGATGGTGGTCTGAGTACAAGAGGCCACCTACACCAGTGTCTGACCTCTGATCTGCTTCAACCTCTGAAATGAACTCAGCTGTCCTTGCTAAATCTACACCCAGACAGGAGGGATGAGCTGTTTTAGGGGGGAACACACACATACAAACATGCCCACAAACACACAAAGGCACACATGCTTGCATTTAGACCATGACAAACACACGTACAGGTGTGTGTGCCTGTACCCAAACAGCCACACCTAAGTGAATGCAACACATGGACATTGTCAGATAAAGTGGAGAAATATTTCACATGATGGAGAAGAAAGAGAAGAGGAAATGCCAATGAGCCAATTGGACTTTTACACTGTTTTCAAATTTTAATCTATCTAGTCCTGTAAAATTCATCTAAATGCACCTAAAACACCTATCCAAGACATACAACAACTGAAAGTTTTTCTTGTTCTATTTTTAGTACATGTACACATATGATCTCTTTTAAAAGGTCATGACGCTGACGTTTTTCCCCAACAGTCAGAATCACTGTAAGTATTTTTGTCACTGAGTTATATATATACATATATATATATATATATATATATGTACATATATTCAGCACACTGAAATAAAAGATTTTTTCTTCCTTGCCTAAATATTGTCTTTAAAAAAAGATGATGTAGATGACTAGAACTGGGAGGTATTAGCTGGAAAACACAATGGGACCACAGCATGAAGCCTCACATAGTCCCAGTTCAAAGTAGATAACAATATCACAGAAAATAAACATTTTACGCGTGTTTTACGATACGATGTGACGCGATACGATATGATACGATATGATACGATATGATATGATACGATACGATGCACTGCGATGTGATACGATATGATACACTTCTTTAAAAAAAACAGATTGATAAGAAACACTGTTTACCCCTTAAGACTACAGAGGAGCCATTTGTTTATTATTTCTGTACATTTATAACAGTGTATTACACCAAGAAAGAGTTAAAAACTCCTCTGGAGGTGAGAAGTGTCATTGGCTACAAGATGCATAAGCCATTGGACCAATTGCTGGCTATTGATTGGCTCTGAGGCTAAAGGAATTAAGGGAAACACTTCCTTTAACACAGGTCCTTATTGGCTTTTGTAGGCTATGGGGAAGTGCATGGAAGCTCCCATTGGCTTAGGTGGGATGTCAATCAAAAGGTCAGGAGTTCACCATCATTTTGACAGCGAGCAGTTGGCATATATATTTACATGCAAACAGAAGAAATTCTGGATAATATGTGAATAAATACAAACATTTGAAATGATGCAACAGCAGTTTGTGGATATCTACCAATGTAATAATGTGTCTGGACTAAATATTTCACTGGATTTAGATCATGTGGACCTTTGGGAGTGTATAAAGTCTGCATGTATGTTTTTGTTGGCATATCATCAATCTGTGGATTATAATAACACTTCTTAGGTGAGTTTGTTTGTTCTTGTTTTTGTTTTGGTTGTTTTTGTTTTTGTCTGACAGAAGTGGTTATTGAAGCTGCTGTGGTGGTTGTATCTTGATATGGTTCGCATTAATTGAACGAGGAGTGTAGCTTTCTAATGATAAGTCAAATCAGTAAACCATTTAAACACAGCAAATACAGCAGTTGTTTATATATCTTAAATCATCATATAAAACCTTTCTTAAACGGTTCTCTAGAACATTAAATATTCATGATTAAGTAAGCAAAAGTTAAACATTCTCCATCATTATTTATTATTTTAACACTTAAATACTTAATCAGGACTGTGTGGGTGTGGTTTGATCAGATTTAATTGACAGTGCAGGAAATAACCACCAACTGTCATTTTAATTTAAATGTTGCTGGCACACAAAAGTACTGTATATGCCCTTTCTAATCAGACAAAAAACCCACTTACACCCGCTAACATTTGGCTTTTGTATTTCATGGAAAAGGTTGCAATCCAACCCCGGGCCAAATGACTCCTCCGTAGTCATGGGTATTTATGAGCTCCAGCTCTGATCAGCTCTGGTTGGCAGTGATGGACTTAAGACACCTTGGTGAACATTTTAGCCCATCCTCTAGCGCAATGCAATGACAGGCTGACACAAAATAGTGTCAGTCTCTGTCCAAGCAGTGCTCAAACATCGTTGAAAAATTATTCTGCACTGAGCTTGAAAGAGAGAGAGAGAGAGAGAGACGGAATAAGTAAGAGAAAAAAAAAGAAGTAACCACAGTAACATTTTCACAGGGCTCCATGCTGCTTTGTACTATTTACTAACCTGTTTTATAGCCCGTCTGTGATGTCAAATGTGACACACCAGACAAAAAGAAAAAAAAAAAAGCAACAAAGGCATACTGGTATACTCGCAATCAAAAAGCCGTCTATCGCCTAATTTTAGTTGATTTTCCCACATACATGTGCTAAGTTTGGTGGGAAAAGTGTGTGTATATATGACATTATCTCTATCCAAATAAGCCCCAACTACTTCAGCTCAGTGAGAAAAGCAAAGACAAAAACAGAAACGTAGAAATCTGTCATGTGACAAAATTGTAGTCATGTACATTATAACAAGGTGGAGGCAGAAATCTCAACATACAACTCTGTACATCTCAAAACCTGGACAAATATAACCAAAACTATGTGCAATGATAGGTAACCACCAGATGTAATTGAGGAAATGTGTGAAAAAAATGTAATTTGGGTGAAATGACCCTTTCATGTGTTTTAGGCCCTCTGCTCCTAATTTTATCCGCCATCCCCCATTCTCCCCTTTCCCCATACAGATGGTTGTGGGCTGTGACCTTGGACAGGCACACACACACACACACACACACACACACTCGTCCATCTGCTTGCACTTAGACTGTCATAACTCTCTTTCCCTCTCTCCCCAGTTCTCGTCTCTTCCTCCCTTTGTCATCCCTATTGTTGTTTCCATGCCTTTGAAACTTAAAAATATCCCACCCCGATTGTGTTCTGTACATTTTGTTACCATGGTGATTGCCATGTGGAACAAGCAAAAGGAATATGTGTGTGTCTGTGTGTGTATGTATACATGTATAATGTGTGTTCGTGTGCCAGTTGCAGTGCTATCAGCCAAACACAGAGTCCAAAGCTATTTTCTAAGGAAACAACAACAAAAGGAGAAACACCCACCATCCCCTTTCTTTGGTTTCTCTTCCCCTTATTTCTCTTCTTCTCATCTTTCTCATTCTGCATCTTTTTTTTTCTGGCCCTCCTCTCACTTCATCCCTATCTCCCTCCACTGCCCCGTTCCTTTTTACTCTCTCTAGCCTTTCCATTTCCCAACCCCTCCCTCTCTGCACCAGCCTTCAAACGTCCTCCATCGCCCTCCTGCACCCAAAAGCAACAGCCCAGAGAGGGACAAAGGAAGAGATAGACAGAGGGAGATTGACAGGAGGTGTCTAAGAAGGCCTTGTGGGAGTTGAACTGTAGTAGTGATACTGAGTGAATGGCTGGACTCATCTGGCCCACACATTGCAGTCCACTGACGACAGCAGCATCACAACATCAAGGTGTCGGCTTCTACCTCATCACCACCAGTGGCCTTAGAAAGCCAACACACACTGCAATGTGAAACTGATTTAAATGAGGGGCACCCCTCTGTATGTGTGTGTGTTTGTTGCTGTCTGTCATTCCTACTCTAGGTTTTGCTTTGTGTGTTTATTTGTGTGCTGGTGTGTTTGTGATGAATGCGGATTCATATTTAATGTTTTGATGACGTCTCTCCTTGAAATATCTGCATGTGTAATTATTTGGCAATGTGTTTGCACACATGCCTCAGTTAATGTGTACACACTATTAGTGATGGATAGATATTCCAATTTGTGTGTATTCTCGTGTGTCATCAAATTAGAATCATATTATTCTGCTATATGATGTTCCCTCCTGTTTTGTGTACATGTAATTATGCTCATATGCAGTTCTCTGTGTGTCTGTGTGCATTTGCAAGAGTTTATTCCTGCTGATCAAGGGAGCAATAGGCTCTTTTAATGTAGGGGTGGTCCCCATGTGCATCCACCACCCTGGGCTGATGAAGGGCAGAGCAGCAAGGGAGGAGCAGCCAAAAAAGGCCTGGTGGGTGTGTTCATTTGACCGAGTCAGCTTGTAGAAAAAGTGGATCTCAGCAGCCTATTACACTTAGGCAGGGATTAGTGAAACCACAGAATGGTATTGATTGATATATCTCTTTCTGGTTTCAGTCTGCCAGGTGATAATATACACCCTCAGGGAGTTATTTGAAACAGATAACAAAGTGCTGAAACAGAGAGGGAGAGAGAGGCATCCGCCAAAATACAGGATCTGATGTTACTGCCCTACAGTGAAATGCCTATGTAAACACCTGGCTTGGGTATTAAAAGATACTTTTGCTTTATTACATCTTGGGTCTCATAATAATTTGACAATTTGAGTTATACTTCTCCCATTACCCTTCCTTTCGCTTCCAAATAAGTCTGACTGAACTGGGGGTTTGAGTAAAGGGATATTTAGGATTTTTTTGAAGTGGGATTGTATGAGGTGCTAATCCATAGTCAAGCAAGCTGGAGTCTGACACAGAGGCTAAGCAAGGTACTGCTGTGGGTCAGCAACAAACATTTTTTGCCATCTTAAAAAAGTCCTACGTAAAAAAGTCTGTATCAGTTTAAGTGTATGCTATATTTGGAATGTTCACTGCTTTGCCTTCCTGTCAGAGAACCTGTTATGATGGGGAAGCCTTTAACGGCTTCAATTCCCCATCTATGCTCTCATCAAAGCCACCAGACCCCATTAATTAACACAGGAGTTGTTGGTCTACTGCTGCCACGATCACTAAGTTACTTTATGTTGTTGTGTGACTTTGGTGAATCTGAACTCAGCCATTTAGACGCCAAAGTCACACAATAACACAAACTAAGTGATTGAGGCAGCGGAAGACCAGCAGCTCCTGTGTTCAGCAATGTTAAATCACTGTTGTTTTTTCAAATGATCTGAACCATCCCCTTAATGTAAAGATACTGATTAGTACAGCTTCCTCTTTAGAATGAGAGAAACAGAAAATGTGGCCATGCCTGTTTTTGTGTATATAAAGAGAGAAAGCCAGGTACCCAACTGTAGAGGGGTAGAGGGATAATGTAGCTCTGTGTTGTCAGACCCAGTCACATTTAAGACATTGGCTGGTGAGTGTATTCCATTAAGCTCCTTCCTAGAAGTCCTGTATTTCTGTGGTAATTACTTCTGCTGCAGACTGACCAGGGCGAGAAATAAATCTAGACGTGTGGACCGGTGGGATGATGGCTTTAGCTGGTGGTAGAGGTGACATGCACATAGAAACACAGTTCCTCAATCTACCTAGCGATAAGCAGTGAAACATAGATCTGTGACAGGAGCTTTCGCCTTAGCTAGCTGATAAACTCCTGTTAGCAAGTCCTGCAGCCAAATAAAGTCTCCAGCTAACGTGTATGCATCCACAGCAGATGTAATGTATCCTCACTCTCTGCTGGTAGCACTGTGAGCTATTGGGTCTGATCACTTCTGATACTGCCTCTCTTTCCTTCACCTTCCCAATCTGTTCAAATAAACTTGTTTTAATGAAAATACATTCCTAGGTTTGGAGGATTTCATGGATTTTCATCCCACTCTCATCTCTCCTGTCCAAGGTTTTTTCTTTTCTTTTTTTATGGGGGATGGGGGCTGAAGCAGTAGTGGCAGCAGCCCATATTAAGAACTGCTGACACCACAGTGCTGAGAATTTCTGTGTGCATTCAAGGAATGAGGAATAGATCTCCAACTGGCTTAAAGAGAGGCAGAAAGAGGGGTAGAGGTAAGGAATGTAATGGTAGGTAGAAAGCATGGGGAAGAGAAAAAGAGGTAGAAATGGAAGGATATAGAGGGTGATAGAGAGTGAGAAATTAATAAAAAGAGGGTAATGAGTAAGGAAGACTCCAAGGTTTGCAATGTATTGCACCTTCACCATCGATGCACATCTATTGTTGATACCTGAATAACAGCAGACTGCTAGGTCCTATTCGAAGGCACTGGTATTAAGCAGATCTTAAACCTGGGTTACGTGTCCTGTTTAATGTGGATTCAGAGCTCCAATTATTGCAAGCATGTGCGATGACAGGTCATATTTTTTTAGTCATAAATAATTTTGTTTCAGAATGCTCCGCAGAAAGCAAGTGATTGTGGAAAATGAAATTCATTTTTGGTGGGTTATGCACATCATACAGAATATATCACAGTTATCAAAAGGGTATAAGGGGTGACATATGGTGGCAAAATGGTGGGGGCTGAATCAGCACACAGACATTCCCATACCACAACAACCCACAGCAGATGATGCCTGACACACACATGCGCTCCATGAGGACAGTGGCTTTGATGAAAAGCATCACGGCCACACAGCCACTATTATTGTTTCCTGCGCACTGATTTACCATACACGTATCTGGGATGCATTTATAATTACTCATATCATGGACTGTGAGTGAACCCTCTGTAAATATGCCTTATAACCGTGTGGATTTACCTAGTGGATATTTGAATTAAACGCAAAAAAATACAAAGTCACATCATATGCCAACTGGCAACGAGAAGCCTTCTGGTTGGGTAATCTGAGGATTGACAGGAGCTACGGAAACAGCATCATGTCGGGCCAAACAGCAGCTTTCTCACAGTCCCTCACCCTTTACAAACTCCACAGCATCCATCCATCAATTCATCCATCCATCCATGCATGCATCGGCACTGGCCAAATCCTCAAAACCTCATTTGCAGGGATCGACAAGTTTGAGTGTTGACCTCCTACACAGCTGGGAGTAGCGGTGAAATCCCTTTCCAAGGATTGTTGGGGTAAGTCTGACAGACCAGAGGTCTGTGAGCAATCAGTGGCATAAGGAAAAGAAGGGGGGGAGCCATCATTGATAAGAACAGGCGCTCTAATTGAAAGCAAAAGGCTTAAGAAAAGAGAAATACTGTGGAGTCAGTGAGTGTGTTTACGTGCACAATATATTATGGTATATTAAGCTTTTTACATGGACAATGAAAATGAATATTCCACTAATACTACCGTTTCATCGCATCCTCACACAGCAGTCTATAAGATATCCTACGAGTTAACGGCCCATGAACATCATTGCATCCTTAACATAAACATAAAGGAAAGTTATGGAGGTTAGGTTTAACAAAGTAAAGTTACTGTGGTTAGGTTAAGAAAAATAAACATGGTTAGGATCTACCTCAAAATTACTAAAATTTCATGTGGTTCCAAACACGCATCTCTTAGTTTCCCATGGTTTTGTGACCCATCCACTACTCAAACCTGCCCCTGTCAGCGCATTGGTCACATAACTGCAGCCTTCCAAAATACGAGGGTTATGCACCAATTACTGGCTCATGATTACACTGGATATGTATGAATTTAGGTGCATAACTTTTCATAGTTTATGATAACAGCCTGCCTCTTTACATGTAGCCCTGCATTCTCCCCTTAACTAGCCCTAACATGTTGTTTATCACCCAAATAGTACCAGCACATTCAACATATCATAACTGGAAAAAGTCCTATTTCAGAATATTTCAGTGTAATATGCTATTTACATGGCCTGTATCAAATTCAGAATATTGTCATGTTTGGAATAATAGTGGAATATTAGTGTGCATGTAAACATACAGCCATTACAAATCACTATGAAATGAAAATGTGGACATGTACAGAACATCATGAGCGGTGAAAAAGAGGGAATTTAATACAATGATCAAATAAAGAGCCACATGCTTATAAGAGCAACTTGCAGTAGCATACATACAAAAAAACAAATGAGTCCTATGGGGGCTTTGTGATTGAACAAATGGGAAAGGAGAGGACACTGAACATCACTTGCTGTCTCTCACTGTTGACTGCGGTCCATAGCGTCTGCTCAGAGAGTGAAGAGTCCTCCGCTTCTCCAGCTGTCCCTTGTCATCCTTCAGCGTTCTTGACTCTCCACTTCAGGCAGCTCTCTGGCCCCTGGGAGCCCTGGGCACTGCCAGCTGAGCCACCTTGTCAACAGCTCTGTCCCATGCCTGACCACCAACGCCTCGCTTTGTACCCTGGAACAGACAGGCAGAACACATAACCCCTGCAGATAAGCATGGGAACATTTCATCATAGGGAGAACAGGTGACAATGGTGGTCCAAGACAGGTAGATATATTCTATTATTCACAGCCCAGCAAGGGCGTCAGATTTCCCTGGCGATCGCTACAGAGGCTGGTGTCAGAGGTGACATCAATAAGACAAGGGCTTGGTGACAGCCACCGACTGCGCCACCATCGAGGTAATTCCCAGGTGCCCCGGCAAGGGTCTCTACTCTGGAGGCACCAATGGGATCAGGAGAGGTCACCTAGCAACACAGGTCAAAGCTTTGATCCAATCAGAGGGAAATCCAGCAGGTAACTTTTATGAGTGAGGGGTAGAGAAAAATGGTTGGCTGTCATTTTGTATTTCAGAGGCAAAACATTGAGTCAAAGGGAAGCAGGCAGCAGCAGCCCCATCATTTTTTAATATACAGCTCGCTTTAGATGCTTCTAGACTAAAACACAGGGTGGAAACAAAAAAGGACCCATGATAACTGTTATTATTAAACTGCATATTTTATGAGGCCCCTCCCGATTAGAAAGTCAATTGGCGGTTATGTATTCACGCAGGCAGTGAAAAGGCACTGAGAGACTGACCCTCAAGCTTGACCTCGCATGCTTTGAACTTTTTCTCTTCAGCCCCTCCACCCCCTCCTGTCTCTCTCTTTCTCCCTCACTTTCTCCTTGCACTTGGTCCCCGGGAATGAATGCTTTGGTTCAGGCCATCCAGCTGCATAAGTAAACCACATTACATTTTAGGAATGTAAATAGCAGAAAGTGCTTTTGTGAAAAATTCATTGGATGCTCCCGGCTGGACCACATAATTATTTAGAGAGCATATTTAAATACCTCTTACGATTATGCAGGAATGTACGCAATTTCCCTTTCAATGTCCTAACCGGTCATTTGGTCTAGAGATAGGAGGTCACAAAGACACAGTGGGAAACTATAGAAATGCTGTGTGCCATTGCAATAAACTGTGGTGAGGTGATCTGTTCAAGCGTTCCAAATGCTCTTTGGACCTCAAACAAGAGCCAGTATCTACTGCTGGAGTGTCATCCACACAGTGAGCGCTCCAGGCTGACGCGGCTGCAGACATGCTATGATATCATTGCAATTGAATATCATTCATCAGGGTTTTAAGACATAGTTTGTCAGGACTGTCTGCAGAATGCAGTGTCATCCCTGTCTTTAGCTAAACAGACACGTTAAGATGGAAAACATACATGGGTTTGTGCATGTCAAATGTGATTCCCGCCATAAAAACTCTGATACATGCATGATGCGCTGAGCTGTGTATATTTTCTCAAAGATCAAGTGTATACTTTACACTGCACACCACATATGCAGAAACATGGCTGCGCTCAAATCGGCTGCCATCGCTCATCACTTCTTCCTCTTTGTGAACCTCACACAGACAAGGCTGACTTCCTGTCTGTCTGGAAGATTGCCTGTCTCTGGGGGAAGGGGACATGTCTCTGGAATGACAGAACTGCTCTCTCTCTTTGTGTGTATGTGTGAGAGTGTTTGCATTTGTCTATCTACAGTAAAATATGCTATGATTCTGCTTGGCCAAATACAATTACTTTCAAACATCCACCTAAATCTCCTCTCATGTCCTTCTCATGTCCTCTACCATATATTCTGTTGTTATGCAGACGAACAAAGGTACAGACTTGGAACCCCCTCCCTCCCAGCCCATGATCAAATACAACAACACTGACAACCAAACATCTCCTCAGCAACACACAACCTCCCCAAAGGAAGGCTGATATGATATGAGTGAATATGTGGATAGCTGTGATCTCGTTCTCTGTCAAACATCAGTGTCTTCTCCCAAGACAAGAGATTGGTGACAAGACACAAAAACACACTCAAACAATAAATGGTGTTATTGAGGAGGTGATTGAGGAATAATAATTAATGATGAGCATGCAGCAGGACAAAAAATCTCTCTAAAGACCAGCCTGCTGTCCCCCAAGGGACAGAATTGGGCTTCAATTAACTGACAGGCGGGCGTATTAGAATTTCTATCATGGGCCTTGGTGGGCTAGTGAGATACAGGACTACAATGCTTTGAAAACCAGTGTGGTTTCCCCATCAAACACGTCCTCTAGGTCCTTTGATCTGCTGGGTGGTATGTGTCCTTGGAGATACGCGTCTACTTCCTCAAAGCTCTTTGTTGCCAGCACCTCATTTTCCTGCTCTGAGTTTTAGTGCTACAGCAACAGCAGGCTCAGCTGCATTCATTCTCAGAAAAGAGAAAGAACACATCCACATCATGTGACACCAGGTGATTTTAAACATGCATGATGAATACACTAGTGCTGTGTGAGCATGTGTGTGTGTGTGTGTGTGTGAGAGAGAGAGAGGGAGAGAGAGAGAGAGAGAGAGAGAGAGAGAGAGAGAGAGAGAGAGAGAGAGAGAGAGAGAGAGATGCAGCTCATGAATACAGGTCACCATCTCAGCACTGAACATAAAACAGATACTCATATATATGTTTTTGGGATATACTCTAAATCTCATTTGAATAAGCCACATTCAAATAAAAATGCAGTTTGCAATATTTAGTGGCTTGCTAGCTGATCCTTTGGCTTTGCAGTTAGCACTAACCTAGCCTGGTCCCAGACCTCTCAACTCACATCCGGATGTCTGAGTTGTGTAGCAATTAAAAAATGCCTGTGTTGTGCCCACTGATGGCTTTTCAGCCAGTTGTAGAAGCAGTCAACCAGAGCTTTGTAAGCACAATTATTAATTTATTTAGCGAATGCAAATTTCTCAAGCCAAGCAGTAGCCTCTTGATCTATATTGTGGAGGGAGAATAGACCTCCTTTTATTCTTTGGAGAGGGCAGGCTTCAATAATATGCTCCAAGGTTTGCTCCTCTCCACAAGCACACAGTGGGCTCAGGCTGCTCCCCCATCTGTGAAGGATGGCCAAGCAGGGACCTTGACCAGTCCTAAATGTGTTCAAGGTGGACCACTGTCTCCCTGGGAATTTGGTGCCAGGGACTGGTTGAGTTGGGTCTGACACTAGATGTTTGTTTGGGATGTCTTTCGATTCCTATTCAGTCACCCAGGCAGACAGGGCATCAAAGTCAGTGGGTGGGGGGTCCCTCCAAATTGGATGTCTAGATCGGAGACGAGCAAGTGGTGGGTTGAAGATGTTGGCGTGGATTGGTAAATGGGGGGAGTCTTTGACCTTTTGGAGCATCCTATAGGTGAGTTCAGTTTATCTGAGGTTGGGGGGGGAGTATGTTAGATAGGACAGGGAGCCAGGGGAGCGGTGTTGAACGAATAGTCCCAGTTATGATTTGCATAGTGGTGTTAAGTTGGGTGTCTACGTGGTCTGTGTGGGGTGACCTGGACCAGACAGAGGCACAGTATTCTGCTGCAGAATATGACAGGCCCAAAGCTGAGGTGCGCAGTGTGGGGGCTGCTGCACCCCATTTCGCACCTGCAAGTTTGCAGAGGAGGTTGTTTCTGGATTTCACCTTTGCTGCCGTTCCTTTAAGGTGTTCCTTGAATGACAGTGTCCTGTCCAGAGTCACTCCCAGGTATGTTGGATTAGGGGCGTGTCTGAGCTGATGTCCACTCAGTCTGATGTCCAATTGTTTGGCAGCTTCTGAGTTACGAAGATGGAAAACACTAGAGACTGTTTTTGCTGGGCTTGGCTGTAGGCACCAGGCTTTGCAGTACTGGACCAGTTTTGCAAGGTCCTCATTGAGCACCTGCTCCAAAGAGGCCAGGTCAATAGCTTGGGTTGCCAAACAGATGTCATCAGCGTAGATGAACTTGCAGGATCTGGAAGGTCATTTGTGTATACGTTGAACAGGGTCAGGGAGAGAACTGAGCCTTGAGGAAGCCCATTTTTCTGTGTTTTCCATGCACTTATTGTCTGTCCTAAGTGGACTCTGAACCTCCTGTTGTTGAGCAGAGTTTGGATTGTGGCTGTTGCCCAGGCAGGGAGCACTTTCCTGAGTTTCAGCAGGAGGCCTTTATGCCAGACTATATCGTAGGCTGCTGTGAGGTCGAGGAACACAGTCCCTGTTTTGAGCTTGTTCTCAAAGCCGTTTTCGATGTAGGTGGTTAGGGCCAGTACTTGTTCCCCTGTACTGCGGCCTTTACAGAAACCAGCCTGGTCTACACTAAGTATTGACTCTGCCTCTCTGTGCACCGTGCTCACGTGTGCGTGCTTGCGCATGAGACCAGCGAAAGCATGTGAACACACATGAACGTGGTGCCTATGTCTCACGGTCTTGCGTGCACACATGAGTGCGGTGCACAGAGACGCAGTTAGAGCTACAGGCTACAATGAGGCTAAAAACAGAGTTCAAATGATGTTTTTCCAAACAACTTTTTATGTCGGGGCTTCAGGACACTTGGATCACTACGGACAAGCAGTATGAAGATATTTTGTGGTTTCAATTATGTGTTTTTGGACGTTTGAATCTGGGGCGCCGTCAGCCTCCACTACGTGGAATTGTGTTGCTACTCCCTCCCCCCTGGGATCTCCGCAAGGGATGTGAGGACTCTAAAACTTCACCTGAGCCTGCCTCATCATATAGGTGAGTAGATAATGGCTGAATTTTCATTTTTTGGTGCACTATCCCTTTAAGGCAAAACAACCTCAAACTACATTGTAAACCCCAATCCATCTATGACACCAAATTTTTATGTAATGTGTACTAAATGCCTCGGATTGTCAAAATGACATAAAAACTGTTGTTTACCTGATACAAAACCTCATTCCCTGTGAGCCTGGCATATTTTTTTAATGTTAAGTCAACAACTTTTGAGTTTTGATTTAATTTGACTGAAATTTATAAAGCTGATTTGCCTAATTAGTTTAAGGCCAATAAACAAACACCATCATTGTGCACTTGAGAAATTGTGGCATGTTGGGGCTAAATGGGTGGTGTTTCCCAGCATGCCTTGAGACAATGTGTTAAAGGCCATAAGCCTAAAGGCCCGAACATACTCGGGCGGAATGTACACGGAACGGACTCTGCGGAGATCCGTGCAGACTCAAAGCGGACATCCGCAAGCCCTGATCTATGATTTTAAAAGCTCAGATTTTATGATCATGCGGACTCTGCTCCACGCACCAGTGACTGCTCAGCATGTATTTTTCACATTGCGGGGATTTTTCACGGACATTTTTACAGGAAACTACAACGCGGAAGTGCGCTTGACTATGGAAGCCCGGATGACTGCGGACATTCCTCGCAGAGTCTGTTCCGCGTACGTTCCGCCCGAGTATGTTTGGGCCTTAAGAAAACTGTTTAAATATATTCTAAATCGCTCAGGTTACCTATAAAACAGTGCTAAATGTTTATGTATTTCACAGTGGTTTTAATGGGTTACACTTAATGTTGTGGTAAAAGATATTTTGCAACATGAGCTAGTAAGTCGTATTCAGTGACCTCCCGCCTGTGTGGAGCATCAAACATTGGAGTATGGAGTAGTAATTTCCACACATCCCGACCCCAATAAGACAGCCACATGGTCACTCTTCCTGAACACAGGCAGCACTGCACTACAGCTGACTCTGAATGGTGTACAACAGTGATCCAAAGCAGGAACAGGACAACACCTCACATTGTCATCATCACACCAGTCCTTATTTACCATAAAGCACACGCCTCCTCTCCTTCTCTTACCAGAGTCCTCTGCCCTGTCAGATCACCAAATAAAAGAAGAGCCTTGTGGTTGAATGATGCTGTCCAAGTTTCGGTGAATCAAAGGATATTACAGTTCCTGATATCGTGTTGGGAACTGATGCAGCTCAGAGGTCATTTTCCAACACCTGTACAATGACCAGCAGGATGATGGCTCAGCTGGTGCCCATCCCTCTCAATCTTTCCTCAGTATTGACCAATGTTTACATTTGAAAACCTACAGCTGGGCAGCTAGCAGCTAGCTACATGAAAGTCAGCAGGAGGAGAATTTCTAGATTGTCGAGTTGATTTCCTCATCCTGATGGGTGACTCACAGCCACATGCCACCGCCACTCAAAGCCAACCACTAAAAGCACAACAGACATTTGCAAAATAAACATGACAGCGTAAATGAGCACAAATTTGGTAGAGCTGAAGAAGGTTATAGTGCTTGATCCATTCTAGGTGCTCAGCTCTACTGTCTCACTTCTGACCATTCTTGTTTTAGTTTTTGTGAGTCTTTGAATTTCCAGAGTTATGTAATCCCACTCAGGAATGGCAAAAATATGAGAGAAGATGAGGACACATCACAAAATTAATTTGTGATTAATTATCATAGTTAGCTGCTTTGTAGGATGGGCATGCTTAACGTATGGTGATCAACACATTGAGCAACTCACACATGCATATGTATTTGATGAAAAACTGATATTAGCCTGCTGCAATCAGCTGTATAGTATCAGGAATGATAGCTTGTGGGGCAAAAGCCAAGCGGCCTCCTCGCCTCTGCCAGAAACCCCCCACATGATCACTGACGTCAGCAGGTGTTCTCACCAGCCGGCTCTCCCTTGAACTGCTGGGTCAGTTTCCTGTTAGGCCCTGACACAATATGCATGAATGCTCCATCTCACAGCACTGCCTCCCTGTGAAGTGGTGTTCAGGTTTCATTCCTCCCAGTTAAAGCCCTTGGCCCTCCCCAGCCACAGCAGATCTGTAAACTGTTTACACTTCACTTCCCACACCTGGAAGAGGGCCAAGGCAAACCTGGAACGAGGCCCACAAGAAGGAACCAACAGATAGGCCCTTAGATTTCAGCAGGAGAGAAGTGATTGTGTCTTGGGCTGGAGTGGAGTATTGACTCACTACTAACACTGCCCCACTCTCCTTTTCTCTCTTCTAAAGAGAGTGTAGAAGAGGAAGTTTGAACTGAAGCAGATCCATGTGTTCAACAGTCTGCCGGCCCACAAAACTAAGACTCAGTGTGCTCTCATCCCATAAATATCTCCTCAAGTCCTCTCATAAGACTATGTTTCTGATGAACAGTGATTAGACATAGATTAGATGTGAATGCTTCCTTTAATGCTAACCTTATTAACATATGCTCAAAGAACACTTTGTATGATATCCTACAAAAAATGCACGCACAAGAGTTTGTTTGTTATCCTATGAATTTGCGCCCCACAAATGACATACGTCCTTAATGTACATTTACAGAAGTTTGGCTAAGGCAATTAAAGTTGCTGTGGTAAGGTTTAGGAAAAGAAACATGGGTGGGTAACTTTAGGTTTAGGCAAGTTAAGTTTAGGTTTGGGAAACGCTACATGGTGAGGACTCAAAAATGACTCAAAGTTCACACATATTCAAACATTTAACTCCAGGGGTAAGTCCTGTGAAAAAAACTGGTTTTCTGTGACCCATCCACCACCCTTAACCTGCCTCCTTACAAGCGCTCAGGGCTGCTTCCTAGTTTACTGCTGTTAGTACATTGGTCACGTGACAGCAGCCTTTCAAAATACATGGCATATGTACGAATTTGGTTGCATTGCTTTTTGTAGGAAAACACACGAAAATTTGTGAGAGCAGCCTGACCTTATTTATGTGGATGCTTTAGAAAAGAAAACTAGTAGATTGTATTTGTTTTCTTCACTCGCTCCGCTCTCAGAATGTGATTAATGTTTCCTTCAAATCACAGCAGCAAATCTGCCACTGATGCACAGGTGCTCTGCTGTACATCACTGCTTGAGCCTAATAAGGATACCGTGGCTACCACACACTACTTCTGTGTATGTCAGTTTTCATGCATGTTACACCTCATGTAAATGCAAGTCCAATCCCTGACATGTTCTGCAAGTGTGATGTAAAGCTAAGACAGAAAGAAATCCTCTGTTCCCCCAGTGCTCACAGTGAAGCTCGGAGAATGGGGGAAAACAGGCAACTGAAAGAATGAGGGAGGACCTGCTGTATGTGCTTTATGATTAAAAAGAAACTGAATCACTTAGTGAAAAAAGAGCAAGGGAATTCACAGAGTAGGACACAGATATACAGATATACACTGCAGGCACTAAATACAAACGAGATTATGGAAAGATACTATGCAAAAGTGTGCCATGTGAATACCAATTATTATGTTTGATGATTATATTTAGAACTGAAGTTATGGAGGAAAGACATATTCACTAAATGCACTAAGGGAGAGGATGGGCAATTAAAGCAAGACCTACATTTTGTGGTATATTGTACAATAAAGCTTCCATGTAGAGATTTGGATACATCCAAATGTAGTGGACTGTTGCAAAGCCATGCTACATAATACAACAGAAATGGAAAAATGTGTCAACTGCATTTACAGTGCAAGTCTGGCTCGGCCTATTAATTGCCTCTGTGTCCAATTTGCTGTCTTCTTTGCAAGTGACAGTGGCAAAGAAAGCCATTTTCTATGACTAGTATTAGGAGAGGATGAGAGAGGGAGACATAGAGACACAGAGCAAGAAAGAGAGAAAGTAAACCCATAGCCCCAAACTAGCATGTCCTGCAGTGACATGTATATTGAATACCAATCAGAGGCATGGGGCTTGCCAGCCCCAGCGCAGCACTCATTTCCAATGCACACACTGTAGCTCAATCAGTAGGGCCCTGGCAGATAAAAAGGGATCGCTTGCCTGGCTCTCTGAATATTAGCTAATGCCACATTTGCAAGTCTTCAAGAGCAAAGGGAGAGTGGGTGAGTGGGGGGCAAAGAGAGAGATGAGGGAGATATAGAGGGATGGAGAAACAGAGGGATACGAGAAGGGGAAAATAAAGATAGAAATAGAGTGAGAGCAAGAGAAGGAGGAAACATAAAAACTGTGCTCTGTTTGGGACTGTAGAAAAAAGGATTATTTCTTGCAATAAAAAAAAGCTGTGAATTGCTTTGTAGTGCACAAGTGATGGAAGTGATGCCTGGATGGGGATTATGCTCTTTTCATCATAAAGCCCCATCTGGTATACTAGCAAGATCACGTCTGTCCAGGCCCCTCGCCCTTTAAAGTGCCGGCTTGGGTTACACATCAATGCAGTCCAATTGCAGCTGTGCCGGGATAAAATAAGGCAGAGCAACTCTACACATACATGGTGAAACACACAAGGCACACGCTAATGTGCACACATTCACTCAAAGAAATGCTCATCAATTACAAAAATGTTTGTACACATGCAAATAGACAGATGGATGAACAGGAAGGCAGACTGAATGACCGTCAGACAGAGAAATCACACACACACACACACACACACACACACACACACACACACACACACAAGTCCCACAGAAACAATGGTAAAACACAAAAAGGACAGTTCTGTTTTTGAAGCATGCCTATTTCTAACTTGAAAGAGCCAACCATAATTAAAACCAATGGGCAGCAATGCGAGATAAATGAATAGCAGAGCATTCACCAGACCCCTCCTCATCTTTTAACTTTTTAACTAAACCACTGCTCCGGTGTCTGACAGATGTTTCAGCTCTATTTGATGTGTACATGTGCATGCCCATGTGTGTGTATTTCTGAGTCTGTGTGTCTACACCGACTGGCAGGATATTATCATATGTCATTTCCTTCTACACTTTCTGTGGAGATCCATCATGGCTGCTTACATACATAAAACCATCATGGGCTCAGCTATTTATAAGAACCAGATTTTCCTTTACTACAGTGGCTGCATGTGCAACACATACAGTCACATGGTACAGAAACGGTACAGTAAGATATGCTGTACTACATTATGGGACAGCATTTGATGTGATGATAGCGTACCTACTGTAGCGTTATAGTATCTACTATCAAGGGATCTAATTAAAATACATACACACTATATTCAGTCTTTTATCATGTGGGCATTTGCCAGTTCAACTTACACTGTGGTACATGTACCAACAGATTTCTTTAGACTGCTGCTACATAAAACCTTACATGAGTTTTGTGAATCCGTGAATTGGAATCATTAAATATTCAAACATTTAGAATATTTAAAAAGCAATTAGAGTATTCAGCATTCACAGACCCCATCGGTTATTGGTCTGACAACGATTTAGCCTCTGGGGGATATGGTCAATATTTCTGAGCTTCCGGTGTCAGCCAGTGGATATCCTGAAATCAAATGATGAATGTTTAGGCCAAGCAATTTTGGAAACCATCAGCTACTGGTCTGACAACAATCTGCATTCATATAGAAATATCTGTTTATAGAGACTAATTCAAAGTTTAATCTTCTTCAGACTATAGTCGATGGGTTCTGAAATTGCATTTCAGCTAATTCATCTCGCCTCTTGCACTCCACGTGGACTGTTTACCTGCATTCAGCTAAAGCCTGCTAAAATGTGATTGGTCCAGCTGCACTGTTGGTACATATACCCACAAAAGTAATGCACTACAATTCATACATAACTCATGTGATCATTAGCCAGTATTTCATGTATAACCCACGCAATCAGAAAAGGCTGTGATCACGCAACCAATGTGCTTACAGAAGTAAAGGTTTGGGACAATTTCGGAATCCAACAGCTTTCGGTCTGATGGCGATAAGGCTTCTCGAGAAGGCCAATATTTTGGGCTGTTTTAGTGTAGCCAGCACAAGTGTGCAGTGGTTAGCATTGTCGCTTCACAGCTAGATGGTATCTTCTTCACACCCCAGGGTGGGGGAGCCCTTTTGTGCAGAGTTTGCATGCTCCCCGTGTCAGCATGGGTTTTCTCTGGCTACTCTGGCTTCTTCCCACAGTCCAAAGACATGCAGGCTAGGTTAATTGGTGACTCTACATTGACCACAAATGTGCATTTGAGTGTGAATAGTTGTCTGTTTCTATGTGTCAGCCTGGCGACCTGTCCAGGGTGTACTCTGCCTGTTGCCCAATGTCAGCTGGGATCGGAGTCAACTCCCCCACGGCCTCTAACAGGACAAGCAATTACGGAAAATGAATGCATGAATGATTTCCACTTCTGTGCACCAGTAATTTCAGCTAATCTCCAAACAGATATGAATGGAAATACATCTGGAAAAAAAAGCTAATGCAAAGCTATGTCGTAGATTGGATTTTGGCCGATGCGTTCCGCCTCATCATAGTGGGGTACTTATTTGTTAGCTATCATACGAACTGTTGTGTAAGGATGTGTTGGATTGATCAGTGCTTCTCAGACTACATATGGACTACAAAGGATGTTTCCAATACCAAAATCTTGTCCTGTTGCCTACCCACTCTGCATGCATATGCAGATATCAGTTAACATCAGTATTTAGTGATTGATACAATGAGGAGAGCTGAAAATAACAGCAAACTGCTTCACATTTTAATTCTCTAGACAATAAGCAAGATGGATTTAAATCACATTACACAACCAAATCCTCTCTTTTTACATTGTTTCAAGGAGATGAGATTTAGCTGATGGGTCACATTCCTCCTGCAGATGTACAATTATGCGTTTTAGAAGAGACATCTGCCTTTCAGCCACAAATGATATTAGAAGTCACACATTAACTTGAAGGACGTGATTCACTTTCTAGCTATGCTAGGCCTTTAATTCTCCTGTCTAAATTGGCTGGGGAGGATGGTTCTTCCTCTTAAGACTGTGTCATCCTCACATTGGGCCTCATTGCTGGAAGAAAGGCCCACCATCATTATCTCATGATCTGCCTGTTCCTTGTCATTCCTACACCAATAGGAAATGAACAAAGAGAATAATATTACAACTCGATAAAGATAAATGGAACTCAATTTCACTGGAATTTAAACACGCTTTTGATTCACATGAAAAAAGAAATGATAATAAGAAATATAATTTGATTTGTTTGGCATTAAAGATATTTTGAGCTCTCCACTGATTATTCTGGATGAAGAAATTAGTGTAGTTTCTCTTTCAGTGCCTTCCAAATAATGAACAATGGAGAAGAGAAAAAGAAAGAGACTGAGATAGGGAGGGAGGTAACATTATGACTCTATTGAAGATTTTGTTGTTAACAAATTGGTGGGTCTCAGCTGTTTTCCAAGACTTCAGCCTCCAGGTGCATTTGTCTGCCTGTTTGCCCATCTCTTGCTTCATTGTAGTGCTTCTTTCAATGCCGATCTTTCAGTTGTATCCGGACAGCCCAAATGACAATGCTGCCGGCAACAGAGAGGTGGTTGACGGGAGAGGAGTGAATAAAAAGAGTCCAAATCACCACTTCCCCCGCCTCCTTCTCTTTCCCCTCCTCCCCTGTCAGCCGGTCTGGACAGCCCCGAGGAGATCAAACCTGTTTGTAATCCCGCTCTTCCTCTTCATGTCTATGTGTTTACAACCTGACCACATTGCTGCTGTACGCTCTCTCAAAGCTCTGTCTGTGGTCCACGTCTCTCTCTATTAAATCAGATGTAGGAAGGTGGGGAAGAAATGGGATGTATTCATTGTCCTTGGCTGACAGTTTCTGAGAAAGACAGTTTCACTGTGCTAGTTTTTCTGCACTGTACTGACAAGTGATGGGCAATTAATTTACACCAGCCGCTCCCCCATTTTCACATGGTCATAATAGACATTTCCAGCCTGGGGTCTGAGTGAACGGTGAAGTGTCTGCTTTATGACTGTCATCAGATGGTTTGTTCTCGTCCTGGTTCCTTCTTGGATGGAATGCAAGCTAACTATTAGGAGTGACATTTTCCTTGGGAGCAGTCCAGGGGCCTTCCATCTTTTTCATCCACGCTCAGGTTCTTTTAAAATGCAGTAATTTGCAGAAGGGGACTTCTGCCATAGATCACAAGATCTGGATCTGTGGGGTTGGTGGGCAGGGGAACGGCCTTTGGGGTACAACCCTCGAACTTCTTCAATGAAAACCACATGGCTTTTAATGGGCAACCTCTGGGTGGTCCAATCAACCTCAACATGACATTTAGTGACACATGTGTCTCTGCCGATTGATTGCAGCCCATGAGACATCAGCTTTTATCCCTCTTTCTAGCATGTTTCACATTGTGATTTATCTGGATGACAGCAGCAGTTGATTATATGATGCCATAAATGAATTTCAGGCAGGTTGTGTTGGGTTTCCCAGGGGTCTTTGTGGCTTCTTTGACATCTTCATCCAGTCAGTTTTACAGCACTTTGGATCTTTGGAAAAGCAACACGTAAAGAATAAAAAAAAGCATCTAATAAACAGTAACGGCATTTGTAGGAAAGGAATAATCCTGCATGTGAACATGTCTTTGATTCTTTCCTTACAACACATCATTCATGTTCAAAGTACACCATTCACAGTGAACACAAGACTCTTAATATCTTCCCAAATCTCAAGGTCAGAAAGTAAACAGGACGGTGCAGAGCTCACCACATCTGACCCCAGTCACCAAAATGTTACTTATCTGCATAACAAGAACAGCAATCATCTCACTTCAGTGGTTTTCCTGCTACAAACCCTCTCGCTCTGCAACAATCTGACATCATCATCTGCAGCTTCACCAGAACATTTGTGGTGTGTGATTTCAAAGCAGTGGGAAAACCCCTTCCCTCTGACTCGGAAGTAACTGAATAAGCAACTTTTCATTGGGTTTGCTGGTTTCACATGTAAATGACAATACCCATGCCCATTGGGATGCTTTAATGCATGATGTGAGGATTGTTATGGGAGCTAAGCATGGATAAATATATGTAGTAGCCTACATAATATAGCCATAAACACATATACATTGATACACATGTATTTATTAATGCTATGTGCAATTTTCATTTTTGATATTGTTATATTTACATGTCTAGTATATTTTACACTCAGGGACAACAGATGGAAATTAGCTTAGTGCAATATGTGTTGCAATACATACTGCACACTGCCCCTGTTTTAAAAATCCATTAAATAAAATCCCATTTAAATAAAATCACGACTGATAAAGTCTTATAAACAATACTGTGACTTTATTTTGAGTCTGTCTGAGTTAATTCTCAAGGTTACTATGAGCAGCTGATCCCACTATGGCTGTCATTAGAAGTGTAGTTTACTAGGGGTTGTATGAAACAAGTAAAGCATGTTTTCCCTGCACTCTGGGCAGTGCTGACTGCCATTGCAAATGACTTTATAGTGGAGCAATCCGCTTGCAGCAATGAGCTGCTTTTGGTGTCTTTCTCTAAATGCAGTTTCCCATGATTACACTGAAACATATCTGCTCAGGCCAAATGACTTGAGTATTTTCTTATATCAAACTGGTTGACCAGGCCTTGTATAGAATTCTTTATTGTAAGTTGAGAGTGTGTTGACTTGGTTTGCTTGGATTGAAAATGCTGAGTTGGTGGAAAAAGTGACAGCCTGGCTGTGTCTTACAATAAGCTTGGTATCTCTGTGACTGGAGCAATCTTCAAGACTCCCAAACTTCAAAGCACTGTTTTACTTCAATATGGAATCAAAAATGAAGGCTTTTGTACTTTTACGTTGCATAAAGGACTGACTTACTATTACCATGTAATGTGGCCTGTATTGTCCCAAAAAAACTATTTTTGCCTTTCATGCCTTATCCCATCGTTAGTGGTTGAATTATACACACAGCAACCAACATTGCATAAAACATTTAGTCAGTTGTACTCACAGTGAGGCCCACACTCACCACAGATTTTGGTGTAAAACCAATAAACTGTGATCTAAATGACCCAAATACGGTTAAAAACAAGCTATGAGACAACAACATTGGCCTTTTTGTGCAGATATGCAAAAGTCCTCCCAGTCTGAAATATAGTTTTACATTATTAAATGGAGCTGATCTTTGAAATAACATAAACTAGACGTTCACCAGTCTTTTGAAAAAACACAATGACCCCAAACCCATCCCGCTGGACTGATCATCTCACTGTGGAGACATTTGCAAAAATGTACAACTAAAGAAAACATGCTGATATCCAGCCTGGATCTAATAAAAGTCGTTTTGCCATGCTGACAACCTACATTTCATTCTCAAGTTTGAAGAGTCAAACACAACCACTACTGGGGGTCAGTCTGTCAAATGGCGTCCCACAGAGACCCCATGATAGAGGGACTGGAGCTGAGCGAGGGAGGGGTAAGAGGTGGTTTGGTCCTCAAATAAAGTGCTTAAAGAAATAAAATGCAAATCATGATAATCATATGAACACGCCAACCTTTAAAAAAAAAAAAAGGAATATTAATTATAGGCAGCTACAATTCGATGGGTTGAAATAATAAGCTTAAGAGGGCGATGACCATAATGGCTACCTGCAGTGCCTGGAAAAAAAAAATAGAGTGCGCTCCCACCAAGCCCTCCATTTTTCATAGAGCTACAAACAGCCTCGGCTTCTCCTTTGGTCAGCCGGCAGCAAAATGAAAAGAAAAACCCTCCCCTGGGTTTGAAATAAAAGGCCTGAATCAAACTAACACCAGGAGAGTTTTGCGTTCACTTTGCTACCTGCAGTTTCTGCATATTAGCCTCTACTACTCCTGGTCCACATCCCGCAGTGAAATTAATACAAAATTACATTAAAGTTAATGTAACATGACATGCCCCTCCTTTTCAAATCATTTCCTTTGCTTTTTGTTGTGATTTTTGCGGCTGTTGCACATTTGTAAAAACCACCTGCAGGAGTGATTTGCCAATTTAGTAAAGTGCACCTGAAGCTGTCCGATGGCTACGACTAACATCCCGGAACACCATTTAAGCTATATTAATGGCAATGATCAATAACTGCATGCCAACAGCCAGAATAAATAATGCATCAATACTTTGTATTTAAAGCAGCAAAGAATCACGGCTCTAACAGCATCAGACATGATGGAGACCCCCTACCTGGCAGCCCCTGTATCCACGACCCCCGCTGTTTGTGTATTGTCGAACCATGGCAGCCCATTGACAACCTCCCCCGGATTGCCAATTTCCCGTTGGTGGTCCAGGGTTTCGCCTGTCCTTTCTCAGCATTGTGCAACTGGAATAGGTGCGTCCTCCCCTGTTCACGCTGCGGTTGTAGCTCCACGATCTGATTGGACAGCGCTGAGCAAGACTTCATCAGGAGAACATCCCTGTCGTCATGACAACTTGCCAATATCCCAACAGGGGTGTGTTTGTGGGAGGGTGGGGTTGCGGGGAGGTTGCTTTCTTGCCTCCGACTGGAACACGACAACGTTTTATTTTACATCATTGTTACCTCACCGCTTGCTTCCCTCTTGTCAGTCCTAGCGGGCTAAGCTAATCTGTCCAGTTTGCGATCTCAGAGCATATATGGGCCAGTCCGCCACAATCTGTGAGTCTACAACCAGCTGTCCCATCAGGGTTGTCTCTCAGCCCAATGTCTCGCACCACAGGATGCCAAAGCAGCTTAAAACGATGGCCGTAATCGTTATTCCGTCACATGAGATTCAGGATGACAATAGCAAATACAAAGAGAGGGACTTCCAACAAACAAAAAAAGTTTGCTCTTGAAATGGCTTAAACCAATGCTGCATGTCATCATGTTCCACAAAAAGAGAAATACTTTTAAAATGCAGTTTGTTTGAAACTGTGGCACCTTGAGAGAAACTTTTGAGAAAGACAACTTACTTTGTATCCTCAAATGGTCTTTGTCATTGTATGCCAAGACCTATCACCCACATCCTTCCCATGAAAATCTGAGGACAACTTATGCGAGACTTAAAAGTCCATTGTACCATTTTATCATTCTGCTAACTCAGCATACAGTTTGGCTCAAAGAGAGAAAACTAGATCCCACAGCATCAGGCTGGAACAGAGCAAAAGAAATCAACAAAAGGCGGTAAGAAGAGAGAAAAGAGGGGTAAAGTGAGAGGAAAGTAAAAGAAAGGCATTATCTTGTTGTCAGCCCTGCTATCAGCGGCACAAACAGATGAATGTTTGGTGGGTGAGACACCTGCTGTGCTGCTAGCCTGCTAGCCCATGATTAGCAAAGAGCAGGCGGCTGGTTCCCAGGGTTCTCTCCCAGTTACCTCCTGCCGAGCTGGAGACGTTGACCTTGGCCACTGCTGGAGCTCTCCTCCCCTGCTAGGACTGAATGGCGGGCCGGGATGGAGGGCCCTAGCCTCTGCGCTCCTTTGATTGCTAATCCCCCAAACATTGTGCACCACCCGGCACCCTACCTGGCCCTCTAGCTGGAGGCGGCTTGGTGGTGGCCATTGAAAGCAGGTGATGAATGGGGCATAGCTGCTGGAAGCCAGGCTCCCTGGGTAGCAGATGAGCTCTGCAGGCCCACAAAGCTGCTTAAAACAGTCCAGTGTGGTTCTCATCTGTTTTGGTAGATTTCAGAAGAAAAAAGGATGCCCCCGCTTAGTCCTTGTTATTTTAACTATTTAATGAATGGATGCCATTTTCCAAAAATAGCCATATTAAACGAGTAATGGGTATTCACAAAATGTAAACAATGTCTCCCACAAGGAGAGGGCGGACTGAGCTACGACATTCCCATCAACCAATTCAAAAAAACTTCTACTTGGAAGCACGAGTACGGAAACAGAAAAGCTGACAACTGAAAAAAAATCACTATACTGCTGCTAACTAGAAGAGCCGGCAAAAATTGATCGTGCGTAGTTTGAGTCCTCTTAAAGTGATAGCATCCTTTTTTCTGACCACCGCCCAGCATGGGTTAGAGCTTGAGTGTCAACGTAGTGATAGCGTGTCAGTGCTTAGCCTTTCATTCTGTGTGTGAAGTCACTGACAATGCTTTGACCAATTTGATGGTGAGAATCGCAGGGTAATGTAGGGAAATTCCAAATGACACACATGAAAAAGCAATTTCCCATGAAAACTTTTCGAAAATATCCCTCGGGACAGACTGACAAAGGCTAGATATTGTATAGAATTAACCATGACAAACAGAAGGCACCAATACAATAACACTTCTCATAGGGCAGTGGTGATAACATTCGATTCTGCCAATTCAGATTTTCGCCCCAGTGACATGGAATCCCAAATCGTTACCAAATACCTTTCGAAGGCAGCGGCAAAAAAAAAAAAAAAAGAGGAAAAAAAGAGAAGAGCGATGCCACGGAGTGAAAAAATGAAAACACAAACCTTCTCATTGTAACGTCAGCAGCATGTTCAGGAGAGACTGCTGGATGCCAGACTCTTAAGGGGACCGGAGCTGAATTCAATGCCTCTTGTCAGGGGAGCTTGATGTGATTATCGCCCCCTGCTAGGGCAGGGATAGTGAAGTTGTCTGGCGCTGGCAAGGACGCTCAAACAGCACTGCGGGATGCCCTCTTGCTGTCCCCACTCCCGGAACATCGGTCCGGACACAACGGGGGGTGGGAGGCATCCACCATCTTCACTAAAGAGTCTGTGTGTACATGTGGCTATGTGTGTGCATTTGCGCATGTGTGAATTCACATTGCACTGACATTATTGTTCAGCAGTTTCTCACTGTTGTGACTGCTGATGTTATAGAAGCGAGTGGAGTTGTTGAGATGAGGTGGACCCCAAATACTTGTGTTCAAGGTCAAGGCACTGCTGACTGGCCACTCATATTTTTATTTTTTTCAATGCATTACGCCTAAGTGTGTAAAGAAATTTTAAGGTAGTCCCAAGCGTGTGCACATATTTGTGTTTGCCTGTGAGTGATTACAAATCATAGTTTGGTCTGCCTAAGGAATATTTCTCTCCCCCTTCTCTCCACTGAGGAGTCCATTGCTTCCGGCTCATATCGACAGACCCTCTGCTAACTATTGATCTATGAATTTGAACAATCTGATAAGAACAATATGTCTTTTTCAGTTGTGCCATTGTGATGTGTCTGTTTAATCATTTTCATCTCAAGCACGCCTAACTCTAGATGCTTGTGCAACAGCAGTCAAACACAACAGCAAATGCATCTAAACAGCCATTTAGTGCTGAAAATGTGAGTCTTTTCCATGCACTGTAGTTTTTCTTGCACAGGCCCATATGGATTCACCACTCCAAGCTCAAAGCTATAATAGAATTACATTCACAAATGGGTGCAAAATGTAAACAATGCATTAATTAAACAGAGAGTGATGAAGGCCTAGGGGCAATGAAACTCTCTCCTAAGGACATGTTTATGCATGCACAAAGGAATGCAGCTGACATAAAAAGAAAAATCATACCACAACTATAATCTGTGCAGTATGTGACACGGTGACACACATATCTGACCACTGATGCATTTCTATACACTTTGACCACCCAGGCATGAGATGAAAACAGCAGAACCTTTTGGGTTATCAAGGCATTTCGGCAGATTTCCCCACATTGTACCCCCCCAGCACCACCCCCACCTTTACTTTCTGTGCTGTCCCCCTGGAGGCAAGGGGGCAAAATAAGACTTCAAAGGAACTCCAAAATAGTCCTGACACAAACTCATTTCCTCATGTTACATGAAGGGGGCTGGCAGGCTGGCTAGACTGCTCAGACTCTGGTATGTCTCAGCCTCCTACTCTGCGCTACCTCATAACAAGCAGTGGTGACGGGATGCCATTTTTGACAGAGCGATTATGGACAGTCTGACATCGACTTAAAAGGAGCCAGATGGGGAGGAGAATTTACAAGAGCCTATCTGTGGGTCATGCTGGGCTCAGATGAGATGAGGAAATGGGAGCTCATTTAAGGGGATGCTGTTAGCAGTGAAGGACCACAAATGACTGCAGCTTGGAACTATATTAAGACAAAGCAGCGAGGGTGGGTTAGCCTGTACATTCAGCTGTTAAAACTTATTCTGGACATTTTTGCCACAAAACAGTCTAGAATCTGAGGGAGTAGTGTTTGTATTAAAAACACAAGTAAAAGGGTCAGTTCACCAAGAGAAAAAAATAAATAAAAATTACCTCTAGTGGTACCCAGCTGTGTGGACAGTTTTGGTTTTATCATCCGCGGCAATCAGGAAATTTTGTTATTTTGTACAAGCAATACAAAAAACACTCAGACCTTCTGCATTGTATTGTATGGAACACAGAAAAAAATCACATGAAAGAGTACTCCACCAATTCAGCACTGCACTCCTACAACTCATACAACACTTTTTTTCCCCTGCATTCTTCCTCCTTGTCAAAACCTGGCTCTTACATTACCCAAAATGCAACTTGACTGCCAACAGCTCAGTCAGAGATTCAGGTTTGTTATGCTAGTAGCACTTTATGTAGCTCCGCAACCTGGTCATCTCTCCAAAGTCATCAAAAACCTGAGCATGGTCAGTGACTTTCTGCATCAGACACCGGCAAAAAAAGCCATCCTTTCACATCAGCATGATATGCTGCTGGTGGCTAATGGCGCTCAGCAGCGTCAAGGGGAAACATGATGGGAAGTGGAAGTCCAAGTGTGGCAGCTAGGAGGGGTGGTGAATGGGTCCAGCAACCACCAATTTTCACCCAACAACCACTGACTTTCATCCGTGAGGCCGGTGTTTAAGATTGTACAGCCAAACCCGTTCTTTTTTTGCCTAATCCCAACCACCTATGCATGTGTTGGCTAAACGCAACCACATGTGTTTGTCATTTAAGGAAAAAAACTTCAATTTGCAGTGTTGTACCAACATACCTGTTTATTTTGAAAGAGACTGCATGCAAACTGTACATTTCCTGTGAAAATGGAAATGTATTTTGAAAACAGACAATGCATGTAACAGGCTGAAGTTGACTTGCATGTCATATCTCAACGTGAAAAGTCCACTACCAAAACGTTGTGTGATGAGGTCGGCGTGAGAATGTGCTGAGCCTCGAGCCACTAACCTCAGGCAGAAATAAGCAGAGGGCTACAAAGGTCTGGTCTAACTCCACACCTCCATATTTATTTTCATTTTCAAACTTGTAGTCTGCAACAGCAACTGACACTGATATCGTTTTAGGAAATTTATCAGTTTTTCGCAACTCCGTGTGACCCACACAAAGCTTTTTGCAACTTTTTTCTCACTAGAACCAACACCTGTTGACAGATTTTGATGTGTAAAATTGGTGGAGACCCCCTCTTAATGTCCTCTTACCTTGAGCTTTATCTTGATATTATCAGATTTTGACGATTTCGCATACGCATAAATTAGCCAGCAACTGGCAGACTTTCCCTCTACTCATAACAGGACAGCACGGTTGAATTTCAGCCTGCATGAATGTTTTTTTTAGCTGAACATTGTTGAAACAGAGCAGCTAATGCTGCTGTAATAGGTTAGTAGAGTGAGATGCTGGCCATGCAGGTATTTTATCTCTTGATGGCATTGTTTACATGTGGCATGTTTATGTCTGTTTGTCTGTTGACCAGGAGCAGAAAGTACTGTAAAGGTGTAGCGCTCAAGGTGATGGCTTGGCTTGGATTGGATCGGATAATATTTGCTTTTTAACTAACCTTAACCACATTCGCACTCTGACCTAGTTATATATCGACATTTGGTCGGCAACTTTCCACATCAACATATGTTGTGCAAGGTACCTTGGATGCATTGGTTGTTGATGTTCTGGGACACTAGTTTCAGCCTGTTATATGCATACATGCATCTGTTTTCAAAATACACTTCCATTTTCACAGGAAATGTACAGTTTGCATACACACTCTTTCAAAATAAACATACAACATTGGTACAACACCGCAAACTGATTTTTTTTCTTTCAACAACAAACGCACATGGTTACACTTAACCGACACACACACACACGTGGTTAGGTTTAGGAAAAGACTGCCCGTGTATCATGGCAATTGTTGTTGGTGGGTGTCTGACGCTGGAAGTCACTGACCAAGTTCCGGTATTCAACAACTTTGAAGTGAGACTGGGTTGGTAAGTATCCTTTCATAGAATGACAACATCAGCATTTCGTGGAATCATCCAATATTGCATTAACTTTATTTTCTGCCAATAAGCTTGAGATAAGAAAAGTGAGCTAAGTGACATACTGAACAACTAAAGAGGTAATACACACCTGAAGTTTTATTTTGTAATTATTATATAATTCAATGTCCATTTAAAATTACAAAAAAAGCATCATATGACAAAAAAGAGAGTGTGTGTGTGTGTGTGTGTGTGTGTGTGTGTGTGTGTGTGTGAACACATGGCCCAAAAACCTGCAAAGATTGACATGGCCCTGAACTTGACTTGGCTGAAATTCAATCAAAAATTTGACACACTTATTACTAAGAAATTATAAACTGGCTTCAGATCTGAAGTATCATTTGGAAGGAGACTACCCTCCCTGGACCTCTTCCTATCAAAGGGAAGACTCCATTTAAAAGTTCTTAAATTATTTTACCTAGTGTGTGCAAGTGCAGCAGGCACACAGTGCTGTAAGGGATAAGTAATATTCTGTCAGATGTGTTGTATTTGATGGTTAGGAAGGAATCTGCTGTTTGGAATAGAAGCCAACAGAAGTGTTTGGCCAGCAGGTATGGAGCTGTTGCTAGGGACTCCCTCCTGCTGCAGCGTTTTGATGGTGATTGGTTAATGCATTTTATCCAGTGTGAGCGGGCTGCTGCATTGTATACGTGTAACTACTGAGATAATACTTGAGATCAGATTTTAATAAGGACTTTGTCTTTCAAAAGAAACCATTTACCCCCAAACAATAGAAATGCTTTCTGAATATATTACACAGAGTCATCTGCATGATAGGTTTCAATCACAGAGCGAAATGAGCTGAGATTATTAATCAAGATTAGGTGATACTAATATTAGATAAGTCCAGGATGTAATATAGCTCATGTAATGAAAGTAGGAATGAACCTGGGTAAAAGCATAAGATAATAATTGGCACAAGCATTCAATCTGCACAGAAAATTGGTACTGTCACATTAATATCAGCCCCACCTCCACCACCACCTCCTACACATAAACACACCTAGATCTGTGTACATGCCTGAGTTAGACAGAAAAAAATAGGCATTAACACAGTTGTGATTCATAAAGCTTTCAAAGATTTCATGATGGATAAATGAATGTGGAAAAATTGATCTATCTCGCAAATTGCAGCCAGGAAGAACTGAGAATTTCTACATCACTCCACACTAAATATAGATTCTATGAAAGCTATTGACTTTTTTTATTGCTTGGGGATACATTGATTTTTCTCTTTGATTGTGTTTTCCACAGACACAGGAAGAGGAAAAGCAGTTTCAAACTGATGCACTGATAGCACAGACGTTTTCCAGAAAGAAAGGATCTAAAAACAGATACCTGGCAGGACGGAGCAGCCAAGGACACACGTTGAAAATCTGCAGAGTTACACGAGTGACACAAACCTGTTGAGCGACTCTTCCTCCCCCCTACTCGGCTGCTGCGAGGACACTTGTTTCTCGTGCAGAAGGGTTTTGATCTTTTTGCATCGGCATCCGCTTCCTCCATCTACAAAGGCCATGAAAGAGAATGAGTAATTCATCTATCTCTGTGTGTGTGTGTGTGTGTGTGTGTGTGTGCGTGCGCGCTAGGCTTGACCTATTTCTGCTGCACTGACATGAGGTTGGCATTTCAGCTTTACAAGTACAACTGCAGATGCAGGCGCACAGATGCATGAGGAGCTTTTTGTTTCAAACGTTGAAGAAGCGACTGTTAATAGTCACTTCAAAACTATAAATATTTGAGTGAGTGTGGATGTCACTTCTGGATCAGCCTGCTTCTCTAGCTATCATCAGTCCTGTCACACACAACATGAAGTGTTTCGTTATTGCTGTAACTATTGTATTTGTGATATAAATTATTCGTGGAGATTTTTCATATAGCATGGGGTCAATTATACCATTTTAAATTGTGTATTTTTAAATCATTTTTTATTGTTTTTATTTACAGTCAAAACCACAGAGAAAATAAAATATACATTCAACCCTTTTAACTCTGCAATAGAAATGGCCTGCAACTGCCTACACAACCTAAGCTAAAACGTTATGTAAGTCATCGAACCATAATAATTGATGAAAGTATTCAAATTGTGTCATTAAAAAAAAATAATCAAAAAATCTGACCTGTTTTTTTCATCAGATTTTACAAAATACACACAGAGAACATTCATTGTAACTTATCAGACTGAGGGTCGCGGGGGGCTTGAGCCTATCCCAGCTGACATCGGGCGAGAGGCAGGGTACACCTTGGACAGGTACCCAGGCTATCACAGGGCTGACACATAGAGACATACATAGACACACACATAGAGCTCACATTCACACCTATGGACAATTTAGAGTCACCAATTAACCTATCCCCACTTGCATGTTTTTGGACTGTGGGAGGAAGCCGGATTACCCAGAGAAAACCCACGCTGACATGGGGAGAACATGCAAACTCTGCACAGAAGGGCTTCCCCCTGGGATTGAACCCCTTGCTGTGAGGCAACAGTGCTAACCACTAGACCAGTGCTAACCACTAACCACTAGACCACCAAATTATATAGAGGATGTATTGAACATTTACTATATCTCTATCAAGAAAAATTATATCCCAATAATTATCCATCATTTTGTCACCCAGCTCTAGACATCATTAGACTATTTAGCATGCTATTAAAGAATATATTTATTTATTTGGCATATTTCCCACAAGACATTTTGGACACTGATATATATTTATCTGCTAGACCAGGGATAGGCAACCTTTACAATCAAAAAGGAAAAAATGAATACTGCTGTTAAGTTTCAGCAAAATTTACAAGGAAAGGTGCCAGGCCATTCATTTTCATATAATTTTTTGTCAAACCCACAGGGAGCCACTGGAGAGGAGCTAAAGAGCCACACGCAGCTCTGGAACTTCAGGTTGCCTACCCCTGTGCTAGACAACTACACTTGACACTGACAAAAAGCTAGCATATGCCAGCTCCTGTCAACCCTAGTTACAACATATTTCACCCAGTAGAAAACTGTGCATCTCATACGGTCAGGTTGCCTTGTGCTTCAGCTTTAGATGCTAAGTGGGTGTGACCAAGTGTTGGTAATTAGACAACCATGGAATGCGAATGGGTTGGTGTTCCTTATGTTTGGGTAAATTAGAGCTCAGAGAGGTCTTATAAGATTTTGAGGGGTGATGCTCTGTGACCTTGCCACTTTGTTGGGCCGCTGCTGCCACAACTGCAGGTGGATGCAGTCGATCCAAGGGAAGCTGCAGCTCATGCCCCATCATCAAAAGGGCTGGGGAGCTGCCAGTAGTGGAGTGTGGTGTTGCCCAGTAGCAGGGTGTAGAACACCTCAGGAAGAACTGTGCAGTGTCCGCAAGATGGCTCTTCCTTGGTCCATCAGAATGGCACCAGCTCCTCTAGGACTTCTGACGACCACCCCTCCTGGACAAAAGTGCAGAGCTGAGTATGGAGTATGGAGTCCTGTGCTGATGCAAGCTTGAGGTCCTGAAAGGAGACTGTGGCCTGGAGTGGAGTGTGGAGCATATGAATAAGCTCTGGTTCAGTCCTGTGCAGGCTCGGTTCTGGTGTGGGGTTGAGGGTAGCCTAAGAGAGCAGGTCCGCCACAATGTTTTCTCTGCCAGGAGTAAACAGTGTGGTGAAGTTGTATTGCTGAAGCTTCTCTGACCAGCGGTGGATGTGCAGTGGTTTGTGCCCCCAGTTGTAGCAAGCAGGATTGTATGGGCCTGGTGGTCTGTCCGCAGTGTAAAGTGCCGTCCATACAGGTATATGTGCTACCACTCACATCCCCAGACACAGGCCAGCACCTCCCGCTCCCCCACTGAGTACTTTTGCTCAGCTGAGGTGAGGGATCAAGAGCCAATTGCCACAGGGTACTTCTTCAGGAGCTCTCACAATGGTGGTCTTTGAGTATTGGAAAAGGAATAGTAGGCTGTCATCCCCAGAAACAATGCCAGCTGGGCTGGGCAGGAGGGCCCAGGGAGACACTGCACAGCCTCCCTGTTAGAGTGAAAGAGGCTAATGCCATCTTCAGACGTGCGAAATCTCACAAACTCAATGGCAGGCGCAGCGAAGATGCACTTTTCCCCATTCAGTGTGAGATTGTGGCTGGCGAGGACACCAAGCATCCAAGTCAGGCACTGGTCGTGGAGGGCCGGTGTCGTGCCACATGTCACTATGTCATCCAAGTAGATGATTACTCCTGGGATGCCAGAAAAGATGGTGGTCATGATTTTTTGGAAGCAGCTGGGGCAGAGGTGAGGCCAGAAGGCATGCGAGTATAGCAAAAAACTCTGACATGGGATAGGAAAGCTGTAAGGTTGCAGCTACCAGGATGGAGTGGAACCTGGAGGAAACCCTGGCAGAGGTCTTCAGTTCCTCCACTATGGGCAGTGGATACTTGTCTGGGACCACAGACTTATTCACTGATCTGATGCACTTGTGCAGGCCTCCAGACTTTTTCCTTGATACCACCAAGTTGGAAATCCAAGGGGATGTGTCCACCCTCTCAATTATGCCTGCCTCCATAAGCTTTTGCATTGCATTTCATTGTCAGGATGGTGGACCCAGTGTTGTCCAGGAGGGAAAAACCAAGATCACAAAACAAGTCTATGCCCATGAGCTGGCTCCCCAGTGGGTTAACAATGGAAGGGCCCTGGTCCCATAGCCCACAGAGAAGGTGATTGTGCCCACCATGCTAAATTGTGTTCCGAGTGAAAAGAGCAGCCGCAAAGCTCCCGTATCCAGCAGCAGTGGCAGGCATACCCCATCCAATTTGGTACACCATTTAAATGGCCGGGAGGTAGGAGCTCACTGGATGAATGGTGGTTGGTGCTGGCGGATGAGGTGAAGGTGGCGTTGGACTGGCGCCAGCAGGGGCAGAACAGCAGACCCTGGCAAAATGGTTTAATTTGCCACAGCGTCAACACTTCTTCTAAAGACACAAAGAACATATTGGCAGGGCAGGTTGGGGCTCGGGTTTGGTGTGATGAGGAGCCACAATTTCTGCAGGTCCAGTGTGCTGCTGCACCCTGGCATCCAGCAAAGTTCACCTCAGGGCTGTCCTGGGGGGACTCAGGGCGAGGAGACCCTGTTGACGGCCCCACTGTCTACATCAGTAGTGTGGACTGGGAAAGGGAGGGGCTGGAAGGTGCCAGTTGCGACACTAGGCCAGCCACAGATTCAAGCAGGAATGCCATTTCCACTGCCTTTGAGTTAAATCATCAGGTGACATTAGGAATCTATCACTGAGTTTAGGATTGTAAGTGTGTTCAGCTGGTCCCTAATCAGTTTATCCTCCATCCTCCAGTGCCCCAAACTTACAAAGACTGGCCAGGCCTCTCAGATTGGCCATGTGATGGTGGACTGACTCACCCTCCTGTTGCTGTTGCTGTTGCTGGAGCTGGCGGAAAACAATTAAGTGGAGCATAACATCCTGTGGTGGAGTGAAGTGCTCAGACAGCCGTGTGACACATGCAGAATATGCAGTGGTGGGTCCAAGGGTCTAAAAAATCTGCTGTCCCTCACTGCCCAGGTTGTGGATAAGCATAGCTCTCCTCTGTCCGTCGCTAGCATCCATTAATCCGACAGCCTCTATGAATGTTTCAAACGATTTGAGCCAGCGAGCCCAAGGAACCAGCAGCTCGCCAGGCAGGGCCCAGAAACAGAAAGAGAGGTGGGAATGGAAGCTCCATCTTCGTTGCCAATGTTATGTTCAATAACCTACAGATCACATTTCCATCTTAGTGTGCACTTTATTGTGCGTTGCTTCAACACACTGCTTGATTTCTGACACCACACTTTATTTCCAGCAGTTGTTGTAAAACTGCCGTGCTTACTGCAGCAACTGTGCCACAACCAGTGTGGCTCATACACAACACCCATTATCACAGACAGGCCAGGACTTAAATCAAATGGAGAGTGACCCATCAGCTAGTTTACATTTATCACATAATGGTGAAACTGATGGGTAGATTCTTCTCAGTTTAGTTTTGGAATAGTGAAGACCATGAGTACATTTATCAACACCTGCATCACAATTATGACGGAAGCAATGATTGATAGTCAACAGAAAGAATCCTAACTCATCTTTTGGGCATCTCAGTCTTTTCTACACACACATGCACATGTATCCAGCTCCTCTCTTTGAGAAGAGGAAAGACGAAGCCTCTATCAAAGCTTTGATGTGGGACTGGAGACTGAGGGGAGTTCAAAGGGCATGTCAAGGAAGAGAGAAACAGAGGGAATGAGCGAGAGATGGGGGAGGAGGGGGGTGACATGGGAAGACTCACACCAAGCTTCTCCAGGGGATAGCAAGGAGACTCTTAATAAGGACACGAGCTAATGAGGTCCAGGGACATTCAATACACACAAAGGCTTCCAACAGTCTCCGTAACAGCTTTTCCCTGGACTTCTGACGTTCCTGTTTCACCATCAAGAGCAAAACGATGCGTTCTTCATAATCTTATGAAGAACAGGTTCTGGACTTGATATAAAGGACTCTAATAGGAAAAGCAAGGCCATGTGAGGAGTATGTTGTTGTTTACCAGCGTGCAGTTTCCTTCATAGCACAATGTTTTTCAAAACAGGATGCTTTTTGAAATAATTATGCAGGGATGTTTGCAATTTCATCTGGCCATACAAAAACAATCTCTCTTTGCAACCAGATGGAACATATCATTTCAGAAAGCTTATGGATGGAAAAATCACTGTCCCACTTTTTTTTTTTGGTAACTATCACTGCAGTAAAAGCATAGAAGATCTGCATACATGATTGGGAACTGATTTAATAAGTTTGAGATGTCAGTAGGAATCTCTTTCCTTTTTGTGCAGTTGAAAGGTTTGGCTCTGAGGTACGGCGCTACATCATCAGCTCTGGTGGAAAATATTAATGTTGTTTATGATTTTCCTAATGATTGAGATTAAGTTGTGTATGAATTACAGTATTTGGCCATGAGGGATGAAAATTATTTAAAGAACACATTGTTTCCTGCTTATCATTCTGAAAAAGCCCAAAGGGAGAAGGTGTGGGGTGAGAACTGACATTCCTACATGTAGCCCTCATTAAGCCAAGTGGAGAGGGAAAGACTGGTTTAGATTCATGGCCATTCCCAACCTCAGCTCAATTGGTGCATCTGAACAGACCCTGTGATAGAAACAGCATGCCACAGGAAATTGAATGCAGCTGCATCTCTGTTGTTTGTTTCAGTATTATGGGTCTTTTTTCTTCCCTTCTGTTCTGCCTTTTCACACTTTTTTTTTGAGAAATAAGGTTTAAGAATTAGGACTTTCCAGCTCTTATAACCGTTGTCCTGGGCTGATGTAAAGGTTTTATGCATAAACTGTAAATCCAGGGATGTTTTCACGCATCTGATTGGATGGTTTCATCTGCCCTCCCCCCTACTTTGAGTGCTCTGTGGGATTTTTGCAGAATGTCTTCGTCAGCCATTACTAGGAAAACCAGGAATTTCGCAATCACAGCTCGGGTCTTTAGAAATAGATGTCAGGCTCGCAATCAATCAGCGGTGCCCCGGTTTGATCTTTGGAGCAGTCTGAGGCAGCTTCACAGTGTGACTAACGCTGCTGACACATTTCCTCGTTGCCCCCATTATATCTCAACCAAACCGCTAGAAGTCGACTTGTTTGTGTTTCACAAGTGGAATTTTCTCTGTATCTATATATCCTTCTAATGCTCTGTTTTACTGGAAACAGATGATGCTTGTAGAGTGGCATAGAGAAAAAGACACTTGGATATCAACTCTGCCAATTGTGTGTATTTTGAGTGTATTTTTAAATTACCTTGCATTTTTAAAGTTCCCCCTTACTCAGCTGATTGTTGCTTTGCTCGGATGATGGTCCTTCACTGTACAGAGTGATGTATGTGCGGTTTTGAACATGAGAAGGCTGTTTGCGCATTCATCTGCTAAAGGGAAGTTCCTCTGTGCCGGTTCTTTGTGACATCACAACTAGTTTGGAAGCCAATCATGTTCCAATATGAAACCCATACAAGTGTGTTGTTAAAGGTCCAGTGTGTATTTCCAGGAAATTATAATATGTAACCGAAATATTTCATAATAAATTATTTTATAATTATTAGTATTATCACCTCACAGGCTTTTGTTGTGAAGTTTTACCAAATTCATGCAGGTAAATATAGTAATTTTACAGAAGTACACTGCTAAATCACAGTAATACATGGAGTTTAACTGTGAGATTACAGTGAAATACAGGAATTCTATGGGATCATATTGCTAAATATCAGTAATCAAATGTACATAAACTGCAACGTTACAGTTAAATACAGTAATTTACAGGAACATACTGTTACATCAGTAATGTAATGGGCTTTAACTGTGAGGTTACAGTTAAATATAGTAATCCTACAGGAGCATACTGCTGAATCAGAGTAATATGCAGGCATAACTACTGTGAGATCACAGTATACAGCCATCTTTTCACAACAACTTACTGTAAAAATGATACAGTAACATACTGTGAAAGTAATGCAACGAGTAGGAATGTCATTTACTGTAAATTCACAGTCAAATATTTTACAGTCAAAATACGAATCACTGTGTTTCATTACCTTAGAATGAACTGATTATATACATAGGGAGAGGGTCCTCTTCTACAAAGATTGTCATGTTACTACAGTAGCCTAGAATGAACAACCAAACACCATCTAGACATGCCCATTAGCATTTTTGTATTGGCCACTGTAGTTAGCAGCCCCTCCGTGACAAGAGCTTCGGAAAAACACTTTTTTTTTTACGTGAAACTGCTTTATACAGTGCTTCTACTGGTTTAATTTATCAGGTTCATTTTTTTTGGACAGAAAGAGACCTTTACAGTATACGGTATAAACCCCCTGAACATCTGGATCTTAAGTTATCAAAAAAATAAATAAAAAATGTACAGCCCATCTCCAACATGCCAAACAATGACAAAGAAACTGATTCTTCATGTAAACCTGCCTCATGCAAAAAAACAGTTTCTCAAAATTTTAGAAAGGTATATAAAAATGTATTTCCACCTTCAGTGAACTCCATCATATTCAGAATTCACACAGACAGTCTACAGAAAAATGTGTCACTAAAAACAATTCAATGATTACAAAAAATTCTAGTATATAAAATTAGGTTCAAAGGGGTTTTAGAATCATGAAAAAAAGCAGCACACTCTAATCTGAAACGGCAGGGGCCTGTCCATTAAGAAAGGTTAAACGAAAAATGAGCCGCTGGAGAGCAACAAACTGCTGCTAACCAAGTAGCACAAAGCACACACACCCCCAGAGCCAAAGAATGAGCCACCATGCAGCGACAGCCTCTCGTTCAGCAGCTTACAGCAGCTAAGATTAGCAGTGAACAGTAACAGGCAGTGCTGGGGAGTAACTAGATACATGTAATTAAATTACAAAATAAATTTAATTGTCATCAGTCAGAGTTACTGAGAAAAAAGAAGAATCAAAAAATAATAATCAAATGTAATAGGTTACATTACTTTAATGAAGTCATTAAAATTATTACATTATTGTTACGTTTTTAACAAGGTAGATGGTAAATTGTAACCTATCACATTTAAAAAAGTAACCTTCCCAACACTGGTTACTGCTGGGCCAGGTGGCCGATTTAGGCTAAAAGACTGACATTAGTGACAGCTATTTTGCTTGTGTTTATAAAAAATTGTGGCATTTAACAGAGACGTTTATTCATTATTAAACTGAGCTAGGAGTGCTAGTTGAATATAGCAACTCGCCACTCACACACAGTGGATAAATGACACAACACTGATGATATGCACTCTAATGTTAGTTTTTAAGTAGTAGTGGAGGGGTAATTATAAGGATGGCTCCAGTGCATTATCAAGAGATGATTTCAGGCTCGCCCAAAAAATCCTGGACATAAAAATAGTGAAAAACAGTTGAACAGTCTACCTCGACAATGTACGAGTACTTTCTTACATGTATAATGCATTTAGAAAGTAAATCTCTGATTTTACTTCAACCTGACTTTACATTCTCATGAATATTCTTTATATTAATTTAGAATTTTGATAAAGGTATACATATGTTGTGTATACAGTCAAACAGGGTTCTTTATCTCTATCCTCCTGAGGCCCCACCTTTTGTGTGGGATGCATTTTTTATTTCCCTGTTAACTATAAAAAAAAAAGCATTGTCTTTGAACAGTAAGTGGTTTTTGAAAAGAAATTGCAAATAATGCAACACATCTAAAAGCCTTGAGCCTAACATGATGAATTTTCCTTGCTCCATACTCGACGCTAGGAACGTCCTTTTTGTCGCCTAACAGTTTTTCACACCTATTTGGTCTGTGTGAAATTCTACAGTAATACAATTATAAAGTCCAAATGTCCTCAAACAAAATCTTCCTTATTAACAGTGCCTTAGCTTGTTACTATTGCCAAAAATAGCCAAATTTGCATGAAATATCAAATTACAAACTTTATTAAACATATATAAACAAGTTTCAACCCTAAAATGTGATCAGGTTTTGTACCTTGTACGTAGACTGACTTGGCAGAGATGGCCGCCAACTTGTTTTTACATTGATTAGCTTATTGTGCTTTTGCTACCACTAAATGGCACATCAAATTGTCCACAATCGAAGACAACAGGTCCAAATTAAGCAGGATTAAGAATAACATGTAGCAATACCAAAATGTGACTTCTCTGTATGACGATGCAGTAGGATAGGTTGAATACCAGCAGGGCATTGAGGATAAATATATCTTGGCTTCAAAGCTTGATTTGTCATTAGTCTATTAAAGGACAGAAGTGGTCAAAGTCTGAGAGGCTGTGATGTCAAAATGAACCTCTCTGTGTCTGTCTGCACCCTCTCAGTTAAAGCCTAGAACTGCTGCGACTCATCAGCTCCCTAACTGCCCAGCACACACACCTGCTGCATGTGGTTTCACTGCTGCTTCTACCTGCTGAGTGAACAGCTGCCCACACTCCCTGTAAACCGCTTACTTCCCATCAACACTGCTACCTAACCTCAGCCTTGTGACTATGGGTGCCATCACACCAAGCATGTCTGGAGTGGTTTGTTTCAACTTGTAATTGTGGAGTTAAGTCAGTGTGAACAGTAGGCCTACAGCTGAAAGTCAGGAAAATACCAAGTGACCACACCACTGTTGCGTCAGTTCAGTGGTCTAGCTTTGCAATTTGTAGCTGAGCACTCTTTTCTGTTGACATAGCATCCTAACTAAAAGGAGAAAACTGCCCCAAACCAAACTGCAATCATGATGGTCCCTAACATCAACCATGTCACTATGACTCACTTGGTGTTTCTAAAAGGATGCTTCCTTGGTGGGAAGGATCCTTTCAAGTCAGATCCTACGGAGGCAAGGCAAGAGTGCTTCCTAGCATTTGGTAGACACACATTGGAGCATGTGTGTATATGTATATGACAACGGAGTGAAAAGATTGAATTTCCCCCTTGGGGATTAATAAAGTAAATAAAATTTAAAAAAAAATTTAAAATTAAAACTAACCTTCTGAGGACTGGGGGGGTTTCAGGGTACTATGATAATTTTGGCACTCTCTAATGTTGTACAATTTGAACAAATGTAAGCAGTATTTTCAGGGTCACGTGACTTTCAGGGAGAATGTATTTCTGGATTATACTTTTAGGCTGAAGAGTAATAAAGGGTTTGACAGTGTTAAATATGGTTAATTCCACATGAACACTTCCTGTAGTTGCAGCAAACCACTGGAGGATTCTTATTTTGAAACGCCCATAGAAAGTGCTGCCTTTAACATCAAGGTTAGCAACCCATCTAAACTCCTGGTCACATCAAATGGTTATTTTGATATTTTAATACTTTTTGTGGGCTGATTAAATTGAACATTGTAAATGTAGCGGGTTTTTCTGCTCGTTAATTGTCATGGTGCTGCATTCAGTGACTCACTCTGTCACGATCTGCCCCACCTCTGCTCCTGAGGTCATGTTTTTCCTTGGTATGAGTCATTATTCATTCATTTGTAGTGTTTCCTATTTTATTTTGTTACTCACCTCTCTTCTCGTTTCAGATCACTTCACTTCCTGCCCTCATGTGTTTTCGGTTCTGTTGCTTGTTTTTCTGTGCCTGTCTGTTATCACCTGCCTGATTTGGGGACTCTAACCTGAAAGCTTTTTTGAAATAAATTTTTGAATGCATCTGGCTGCCTACTCATGTTACGTGCATTTGCATCCAATCCTGCTACCTGCTCTCTAAAACGTGGCACACAAATGCTCTGATTTCAGGTGCGGTATTGCTGAGCACTATATCCAGCTGAGTACTCGGGTGTGAATTTTCTGCCTGGCCTCCGTGTTGGTGGTGTGGTACGCAGTTTGGTGTGGGTGATGTTGTCTCAAACATAACATCAGAGTGGATGAGGGCAGTCACAGTGATCTGGCTGTAAAACCAAAACAATGACCTGAAAGATGTGAAAAGCTCTGTATAGAGATTGTGTGTGTGTGTGTGTGTGTGTATGTGTGTGTGTGTGTGGGGGGGGGGGGGGGGGGGGGGGGGGATAAACATGAATACAGATTTTGTGCAGCTTCAACCTCAACTTGTTCTCCTTAACTAGACTTAACAGCTGTAATGTAGTCATGTGTAGAACAGATGAAAATGTCATGTCTACTTTGTGCTATTGGCTCATTCTTTTGTTTGTGGTAAACTCATTAAATTGAAACCACAATACAGTTTGTGCTCATTTGACAAAATGTTCTAACATCGTGTCACAAAAGGAGGTGGACACTGATTTCTGTTAGGGGTCAGTTATTGTTAGTCAAACACTGGTGGAACAAAATGAGCCAGAGGCAAAATTCTATTTCTACATATGCAAAGATTTAATCAGATATCCTTAAATGGCCAGTGTGAATGATTTAGGTGGGTATATTGGCAGAAATAGAATATAATGTAATAAAAATATTTCCTTAAATGTATAATTACCTGAAAATAAGAGTCGTTGTGTTTCCAGTATCTTAGAGTGAGCCGTTTATATCTACATACAGAGTGGGTCCTTGTTTATGGAGATAGCCATGTTGCACCACAGGCTGTTCTCACAAATTTTTCATATGTTCAAAAAAGGAATAAACAAGGAAGCAGTCCTGAGCACTTGCAAAGAGGCAATTTGGGGTGGTGGATGGGTCACAAAAAAATGGACTTTACCCGGTAATTTCCCCTGGAGTTACATGTTAGAATCTGTGTGAACTTTGGGTGAACTTTGAGTCATTTAAAGGTATTTCCTCACCATGTTTCTCTTCCTTAACTTAACCTCAGTAACTTTACGTTGATTAGATAATTGTACGTTTAGGACTTAGCGTCATTCATGGGCTGCAAATTCATAGGATATCCAGGGTTCAACGCTAAGGTTTTTTTTTCACTTGCCTGGTCGGGCAAGTTGGTCAGAGATCTACTTGCCCGAAGTCAGTTTTTACTTGCCCTAAAAAAACTGTTTAATTTAAGTGGCTATCAATTAACAAAGACTGAAGTTATTTTTATGTTATATAATCTTTATTCACACTGTATTTATTAATTAAAACAACATATGTCATGTATTGTAGCTTAATTCCTACACAAATATGAGTGTCAGGGCTTAAAGTGAAAAATTTGTCAATCATTCTCTGTCTATAATTTTGCTCCCTACTTGAGCCATGCCCACCTCTATTTATTTTCCACCCCTCTCTCCAGTTCTGCTGTATTAACACCGGGTTTAATATATTTTGCTTCCATCTCTCTGCCCTGCTCTACTCTACTTCAACGCTACTTAGCTCTCTCTCTACTCTACCAGTAGACTACCACATCCACCTGTTGCACAAAACGCACACAGCAGTGTTTCCCCTAGGATGGAGTTGTAGCAGCGGAGGTGAAGCACACGCATGAAAAATAATTTTCACATGCGTGAAACTTTTTTGTATGCTTGCAAAGCACAGCCTGCTGGGATGTTTCTGTGTATCTACTGGCACCAGAAGGACTCTTTAGGACGAAGTACATACAGTACATGTGTGCACAGTATGAGCAGGTTAAATGTCTGTCTAGCTTACATATGAGGTGTCTCAAGATTTAGGAACACACAATTTTATTGAATATAATAAAAGTAAAAAGTCACATGACATGCTGCTGTTTTGTGCTATGACCTATTTAAGTGTTGGAAGTTGTTATTTACGTGACAACGCCTGAATGCAACACAAGCTCAGCATGAGTGTCGTGCTATGCTGCTGTGCAGCAGTGTGTTTGTCTGTGCGTAACAGCAGTCTGTTGATGGTTATTTAGGCTACACACTGTCCATAACAATAACTTTGTCAGCTGACAAACTGCACCGGGCTCGGGGTCAGGTTTGGTCAGGAAAATGCGGCCCGAGCCGCTCTAGCGTGCTCACCTGTGTGTGTGGCGGAACTCCGCCGTGCGCGATACAGAGAGCAGAGGAGAATTGTTAACGCATGACCATGTAGAGACAGAAATGACACGATGGCATAACACCATAAATAGTATATTGTTATGTTATTATATGAAGCGTCATTCGCGCAATATAATATCAATGGGGGCTGTGGGCAGGACATTGTCACGTGTGCCTGTGACTTCAGGCAGAGAGACCACTGCATCAGAGCATGTTTTAAAATACATTTATTTTATCAATTAGTTATTAACTTTTACTATTTTTAGCAACTTGCCCAATCGGGCAAGTGAGTTGTTAGTTTACATGCCCGACCTTGAGTTTTACTTGCCCCGGGCAATCGGGCAATCCTTATTGTTGAGCCCTGGATATCATATGAACTGTTGTGCGTACATTTTCGTAGGATATCATACGAACCGTTCTATGAGAAAATGTTGTGCACCGCCATGTTTCTACAGTGGCCCAGAATGGACAAACACTGGCTCTATATAGAACCATTCACATTTTTTACATTTTTGCCTCAGCCACATAACAGTAGTTATACGCCCATCTGTGATGAGAAATGTTGGAAAAACACTGATTTGAACTGCTTTATTGAGTGTTTTTACTGCTTTAAATCACCAGACTGACTTGTTTTGGAGAGAAAGAGACCTCTGCAGATAATTCGGCTCATGGTAAAAACCTCCTGAACATCTGGATCTTCATTTATTAGAGAAAAAAAGGTGAAAACACATTAGCAAGTGCTGGGCCAGCCACTTGTCTCGGATGTGCCAAACAGCGTTGGAGAAACATTGATTTGTAACGTGAAACTGCTTTACTGAGTGTTTTTACCAGTTTAAATCACATGGTCTGTTGTTGTGGAGAGGAGGAGACCTCTGCGGATGATTCGGCTCTAGGTAAAACCTTTGTAAACAATGAACACTTAGTGAACTCTGAATGGGAGAAATTTCAAATGGTTGCAATTCTCCCCAGTAGACGCTACTAAATCCCTCTAGATATTACACACTTGACATTTAATTGGGATAAACTCCAGAGATGGTAGAGCACCTATCAGGAAAGAGCTTAACCAAGTCTTGTTCATTTAAACGAGCCTAAATTGTTTGCAATCAGGTCATTTGAATATAAAAAAAAAAACGTCATGGCTGTAGCCTGCACAGCGTTCACATGTCCTGCCTGGGCCCTGACCCACATCCTGTACTTAGCAGTTTCCAAATTTTACCAAACCAGTGATAAACCCACTCACCTATGTCACAGATTGCAGTCAGATGGACTCCATATGACAGGATGTTCCAATATATTTATATTGCGTTGTTCACCTAAATACAAACAGATACAGTAAATAGGCAGATGGGGCATCAAAACTGCCACAGCCACTCCAGATGGCTGTTGTGTTTTCAGCAAATACTGTACATCTGCAATGATGCGCCAACATCCATTGAACACGGAGCTTGCTGTCATGATTCAAGTACAATGTGGCTTTCCCCTGTGCTGTTTTAGCTTTGACGCTTCAGTTCCTGTTGTCATGGTTAACGCACACAGTGTAACAATACCGAGCATTTTTTTTTTGTTAAGAGAGGAGAAGTGTTTCCATACTGACACCTGTCAAGTTCACTGCTATATATTCAGAATGTCTGCAGTAGAGAAATATGAGTACAGCAGGTTTAACACTGATAATGCCAACACTGCCTTTTCTGTCACCTTCAGAACTCTGTGAATGTGATTGTGTGTATGATTATGAATGTTTTCAAATGTATATCAGAAACTGTGGATCTATACAGTATGTTGGAGAAACCTGGACAAAGTGATACTTTGCTTCTGTACTTCTTTCTGTATATGAGAACATATATCAATATATATCTACTTGCTAATGATGGGTAGGGATTTGCTACTGGCATCAATGTTCTTCACGCATAGCACATTTGTTTTGGTCAAAAACTAGCTAGCTAACATTAGCTAGTTTCATATAGCTTACATGCCAACATAAGGAACTATGCTACACGAGTTAGAAAACAAACTTATCGAGTGCTGTGGTGGCTCTATGGTGGATATTGACGCTGTCGCCAATGATGCACTGCTGAAATTCTGAACTGTGGCCAAAGCGGCCCTTCCAATGTTTTCAGCTAAATTGCCGGACATGCTGGCATGTTGGCAAGCAAGGATTGGACACTAAAAACTCAAAGTACACATTGAATAAATTTTCCCCTAAACATGGTTTCTGTCATTTTAGGTAGTTCTTACCACACTATGCTCAAGTGTTCATTTTCTCCAATTAGTTTGGTTTTAATTTGTTATTTGTTGCTATAAACACAGTCTGACCACCTGGGCTTTTATTTTGGTGCTTCTGGCAACGGGTAGTGTGCATTTGCATATTAGCTAAATATTTAGTTTCACCAAGCACATTTAGATTAGAATAGAACAGATTTAGATAGAACGTTTAACATTTAGATTTAAAATTTAACATTTAGATTTAACATTTAATATTTAGATTTAACTGTGACATTATATTTAACATATTTCATATATGCTGTGAATGTGGTAAAAAGTGACTTTAAAAAATTCATACTACTTTTTTAAACGTTGTTTGAAGCTAAATGTGGCAAAATGTTGCTGTTAATTTCAGCGTAAGCCACTGTAGGAAGGTCCGAGGCTTCCAGCGAGAGGAGTGGGAGAAATATAACAAAATAAGATAAAATAGGAAAAACCTGTCTCCCTCTGTTATTTAATTTTCAGCGTTTAATCAAGGCGGAGGCGGGTGGTGGGAGGTCCAAGGCTTCTGGCGAGGGAGAGGTAGAAACAAACAGCCAATATGTGTGTCTGTGTGTGTTATGTTCAGGTGTTGTCACGTAAATAACAGTCCCAAGCAATAAACAGGACAGACAATAGGATTTTATTTATTTTTACACTACATTTTTACTGAAAGCTGACCGAATCCGACCCGAGCCCGAATACAATTTATACATTTTTAATCGAACCCGGAATGACCCGTCGGGATCCATCGGGCTCAGATTGGGTAGCCACACTCTAGTGTGTGTGTGTGTGTGTGTCCTATCTATTGGGGCCTATCTGAATTTCTGTCTTTGAGAGATATTATTTTGTAATATAACTGAATATTCTATCCATACATATAAACTTTAAAATTATAAGGCATCTTTGAGTAAACTGCGAGTATCATTTAAGTAGGCAATCTCGTGGCCGGGCCGAGTGTCCTCCTTTTTGGAAATCAAAATATGGTCACCCTAAGCCACTGGCACCCCATACAAAACAGACTCTGTTGCAGTCGCAGGATATATGATAGCAGGTCTGTGATTTCAGCATGATTTCAACAGCTACACCAATAAATCCATCTGCTGATCCTAAAATCTGTCCACAATTTCATATTGATCCTCATAAAGGCCATGCATATCCCATGACCCTATTTATGCTATTGCATACATGTAACCATAAAATACATATGCATGTCAGTGGAGGTATTTTCCCTGCTTAAAAAGCTGTTATAGCTGCCATCATTGTAACTGACCCCATCTACTTTGTCTGTTCATTAAGTCCATCAAAATCCCATAGTATTGAGCCCCGAATCATAACTGTACTCTCTATGTTAGCTACTATTTATAACATGCAGTCAGTTACATGACTGTACATGTACAACATGTTACTGAAAGCAAAGTAGCACACATTTTTATCTTATTTTTTATTGTTAGCTAGGTTTCTAACTTGCATTTGCACTTTGGTAATAAATGTGCAGTACTTTGACTGTTGAGCTGCAGCAAACAACATGTCTTTTTTCTTGGGCACCAAATGTGCTAGAACCGCCACTGCCCACAACCTTTAAGTTAAGCAGCAGCAGAGAAAAGAACAATTTTAATGTTTGACAGCAATGATATGATTGGTTTAGGGAGATGGTAATCTCACTTAGCTAGACCTATCTTGACAGCGCTGTATCAGCTCAAAAAAAAAAAAAAAAGATCTGGAATCACCAATTATCTTTCTGCTGTGGGGTAAAATATGCTCTGGATTGTTTTTGTTTTTGTTAAACCAATCACAGTCGTCTGAGGCAGCAATAAGCTCAGGATGCAGCGATAAAAACGACAGTCCAAATATTGGTTCAAATCTTTGTCAAAACATGACATTTTCAGTGTTGTCAGCTCTCAGGTTTTTGCTGTTGTTGTTACCAATAGCAAAGGAAATTTGGAAACATGCAAATAAATGAAGGAAGGGAGAATGCCAGTCAAAATCAGCCATCCAATGGTAGGCTTATAGTCACACTATATCTAGTGAGTCAGACTAGGGGAGATCGTGGCAAAATCTGGTTGCTTTTTCCAGACGCCCATAGCCAGCTGATAAGGTTGAAGCTGGAGAGTGAGAGACAGAGACATTTGTGAATGAGTGAGAGTGTAAAGAAAGTAAAGGTAACGGATGTGGGCCTACCTGTTGCCTTGCTGCTCCAGCCCTTATCCAACGGCCATCACTTAGTCAGCTCACTCTCTGTAAGCCAACACTGCTTAGTGTATTCTGTCAGTGTCAGAAGTTTTGGGTGACCATCTCACTCTGTGACTGTTGTTGTGACCTATGTCTAATAACCAACCAATAAAAATGCAGCAGGAAATGACATACTGGCCCTAAACCCAAACAAACAGACGGATAACAGCTTGCCATGGAGGAAACACATGCTAAAAGAAATGTGTGGGATTCCAGCAAAGAGGAAAACCTTGTGGTTGTGGCAGCAGAGGCCTTGCCTGTATGATGTGTCCTCCAGCTCCTACCATGACCGCGTAAAGAAGGAAGAAGCATGGAAGGAAATAGTGGCGGAGTTGCAGCTGCCAGGTGAGCAACCTAGCAGCTAGCAAACACACACACACACACACACCACAGTATATAGTGCCCACAAAACTATTTAATAATGTGACCCTCTATGTTGTGCTTCACAGTTGAAGAAGTAACATTCTCGGAACCCATTGGCTGTATTCGGCGTTTGACTTCCGGCAGACGGCGATACAGCCTCTGGGGGCAGACTCCTGATTTTTTGGCATTCTGGTTTGAGGAGGTGAATTTCCGTTTCCAACTTTGGTTTATATATAATAAGTAAATATGCTGAACCATTGCGATGGATTCAGAGTTTGCAGTGACGCCAATTATATTCCGCCTCGTTAGTTCACTGCACGAAGCGTTTAACCTGGCAACAACTGCAGCTGGCTCAAACATGATTGATCAATATCACACGGACTACAAACAGCCTACAACCAGAAACCAGGGCTCTTCCGCTCTTCTTCCAGAGGCAAGATCTCTGGGGTTTGCCTACAGACTCTACATTCACTGAATGTAGAGTCTGTATATATAGACTAGAGAAGTAATAACCTGTGCAATATCCTTACGCACTAAGTATGGGAAGCTGTTGCATCGTACGTCATAGCCTGTTATTCAGTAGCTGCTGTCATCATCAGTCTGCATACATCAAACCTGATGTCGTACCCAAGTTTATTAGACCCATGTTGCACAGTGTAGCTCCACTACACTTACAAGATTGTTAAGATTGTCATATATAAAAGTCTCAAGGAGGCATTAATTACTTCAGTACACCCCCGTTTAACCCTAACATAGGCTTTACATAGAGGCAAGCCTGAACCACCTAGCCTGACAGTCATGCAGGACAGCCAACAGTGTGCCGTGACACTTGCAATTGGAGCTAACTACTTCCAATGAAGAGTAGCCTCACATAGCTTCGGTTTACAAATGCTCAGTACCCATCATTTAATACTCAAAGATAACATTGTTTTTGTTATTGGATGCGTTTTTTAAGTAGATGAGGACTAGGTACTGAGTACTGGGTGTTAATAATTCCGAAACAAGCAGCAACTCTACAAGGAGAACCAAGATATGGAGGAAGCACCGCCTCGATAAACCTAAATTAAAAACTGGCTTTCGTCACAAGGGATTTTCAGGATCTCACAGGAAACATGTTTGAATGTCAGCTGTGGTTGTGGTCACTTTGTTTGGGATTTGTTGATATTTATTCAATATCATTATTAAAAGGGAATAGTAATCATTTGTGATGGACGGCGGCCCAAGGCCAATCACTCTATATTATACAAGACAAAAAAAACATTGGTTTGGTAAAGTACAAGACAAGAGAGACTGTAAATTCTCATTCCAATGATCCATGGCTTTTTCAGTTATAGGGATTTTCATAGGGAAGCAAAAGGAAAGAGCACCCTCAACCTTTCAATTACAGCCCATAATCATAACTCAGGGCCATGACAGCTCTGTCCTCCTATATTTGGCCCTGGTTTCTATTTATTCTAATGTGACACAAAACAAACATCTCATGAGCTTATTGATGTGCCCAAACATGTAAACAGATGGACTAAATCCTATAAAACATTATATATAGCTCCTTCTCATCTTCAGTGACATTGTCACAAAGAATAGTTGCCATGCCACCTCTCAGATACAGCCCTCCAGGGGCAGACGCCTTTCTCTTTTAAGTCTTCCTTAATGTTTTTAATGCACTGCAAAACAGTAGAAAGCAACAATAACAGGAAATACTGCCGAGAGAGGGAGACAGAAAGAAAGACCATCTTTCAAGACCTTTCCTCGTCATCCTTTTTTTTCTTTGTAATTTTGGTTTCTCTCATGTTTGACATCAAAGATGTTGAAATTGTTTTCCCCGATGTTGTGTACTCTGTAATTATTAATCTGCCTTGCAAGACGACTGCCTTTGGGGCAAAGTCAGACACAAAAGGCCCCTGACTGGATCTCTGATGTGGAGCAACACACAAGGAAGAAAGGAACAAAAAAGAAAGAAGGAAAAAGAAAAAAAAATGAGCAACGCTACCACCAAACTAAAAGTGTGAACTTTCAGACAGTAGTTGTAAACTTTGAAAGACAGAGAAAGAGAGTGCCACAGAAGGCTGGGAAATGAAACGCACAAAGTGAGACACAGAAAAAGAGAAGGTGAGGCAAGGCTTTAAAAGTGCAATGTTGTTATGACAGTGCCAGGTGACGGAATAGTGACTAGATGCAGTAATGAGGTACTCATTTCTTCCAGGCTCTCTCAGCTCCTACACTCTTCTTAACACCTTGAACTGATTAGTCACCATTCACAAAACTTCAGCCTGTGGATTGTGTGGATGTGGCAGCGAAACACTAAAAGACTGTGGCAGCTTTACACAGTTATATTTCACTATCTGTACACATAATAAAGTGGACCAGCTCTGCTCAAAATCTGTTACTGTAGACTCTAAGTTTCTAGGACATCCAACTAAACCGCAGTTAGACAATAAAAGTGTGAAAAGAAATTATCTACATCAGAGTTACCAGACAGCAAAGTTACATGAAGAAATGGGCAACATTTGCATACCTGTACGCACTGTACCTGCAATTTTTAATGGTTTTACACAGTTGGCAGTTAAGAAATAGTGGAGCCAGTCTGTCATCTCAAATCTCTGTGCCAGTCACAGGAATGCACAGTACATGTATGGTCAGTGTTCCGTTGGTCGGTGGAGTGTGTGTGGGGGGTGTGTGTGTGTGATGTAATCTCTGTTGTTGTTGTTGTTGTTGTTGTTGTTACAGGGGCTGTTGAGTGAGAGCGTTGTTTTCTCTAAGACATTGCAACACATCTGTAAATTTTTTCAGCACTGTTAGGAGTGGTTTGATAAACCAAAAGGGATAGTTAAGATTTTTTTAAGTGGGGTTGTATGGGGTTCTTATTCATAGACAGTATATTACATACAGTAGATGACAGTTTGGAGAAGCAGGCTGGAGTCTGACATGGAAGCTAAACAATGTTCTGAGGGGTATTCCAGGTAGGAAGTTCAACAAACTCTGAGTCTAATCCTGAACTCTGAGTTGACTTACCCTGAGATGGGAAACTCTGAGTATCTGGTTCCAGAACAGCTGATTCTAATTAGTTCAATCAACTCTGAGTAGGTACACCTTGAGTTAAGCGCGTGCACAACCACAATAAAAAGCCATCATCAATGGAGCCCCAATACCTCGATTCACCATGGCAACTGGAGAGAAAAAGCGATCAACTTATTTTACACCAGTGGAATTGGAGGTGCTCATGAATGCCTACAGCAAATATGAGCATATATTTCATAAAAAAAGTAACACCGCTAAAGCTGCCAAGGACAGAGAAGCGGCATGTGAAATTTAGCAGGCAGAATCTCCTTCAATGGGATGTTGGTGGTTTAGTGGATAGAGCAGGCATCCCATATGGCTTTTGCCACAGCGGCCCGGGTTCGACTCCGGCCTGTGGCACCTTGCTGCATGTCACTCCCTCTGTCTCTCTCCCCCTTTCACACTTAACTGTCCCCCAAAAAAATATTAAAAAAGAATCCTTGCTAATTTCATCAGCTATTTTAAGCACATATAGATGGTTGATGACTTATTTGAAATTTCACCACTCAGCAAAAATCTCACTCTGAACTAACATCAAAACTTGAGAGCCCTGCCATTAATTTACATGTAACCACACTAAATTGAAATCGTAGCATAGGCTTACACGTGGAAAAAGTGGTGGAGTGGTTTGTAATAAAATCTGATTTTCATATAGGTGCAATCTCACAGGGGAAAAACACACTTGGAAGCAGCTTAAAATGAAATATAAAAACATCATTCAAACAGGTAAGGCATATTTGACTTGGCCATGACTGTACCTTTCTTTAGCTTTATTCATATTTGATTTATTAAACAAAGTAGCTTAAATAACCTGTCAGTCAGTGGCTATGTCATTAAATAGCTAATGAAGGCCACCAATATCATATAAAAAGCTACCGCTGGCAAAAAAAAAACGTACCACGATGCACAACATTTGCTCTGATGAGAGCTCACATCCGCGGTGTGTCAGATTTGATATGTGTGGCAGGTAAATGATTGAGTCTAATGAAAAACGGAACGGTTCAAACAGATATTCATTGGGGAATGATAGCACATCTAAACGGGTTCTGAAGATCCTCTCCCAGCGTAAAGCATTGTGAATTAATTCTGCCTCGATATCGATCAGATTTCCTACATACGGACAACCCATGTCTGTCTGCCAGCTTGCTTCAGGCTCAGCAGTAGGGAGGAGACAGAGTGAACTCAGGGTTTCTTACAGAAAACCTGCCAGCGAGCAGGTTAGGTTCACAGAGTCAGTTGCTATGGTGACTGACTCAGAGATTGACTTACCTCTGTTTCTGGAACTGAAAACCCAGAGTTTCCCTCATTTCAGGGTTAACATACTCAGAGTTTTCACTAAACCCGCTTTCTGGAATACCCCTCTGCTGTAGAGCGGTCAGCAACAAAATGTATTTTAGCCACCTAAACAAAGTCCTACCTAAAAAAATATCAATACCAGTTTAAGTGTACACTATATTTAGAATATTCTCACTGCTTTACTTTCATTTCAGATAGTGATTTCTAATGGGAAAATGAAGCTGGTACATCGCTTTTTCATAGCCATGCTCTATTGAGAAATACAGTAATTTAACATTTTGGAACACAGGAGCTGCTGTTATTTTGTTTGTGTTATTGTGTGACTTTTGCACATTTTAAAGGAGTTGCTCATATTCACCAAAGTCATACAATTACACAAACTGATCGAAGCAGCAGTAGATGAGCAGCTCCCATGTTCACCAAACTAAAATTGATATATTTTTTAGATGGCTAAAATGAGTGCTGTTGCTGCCCCCTGACCACAGCAGTACATTGCTTAGCTTCTGTGTCATACTCCAACCTGCTTCTCCAAACTGGGGGCATGCCGACTGACATCTACAGTATGTAATACACTGACCATGGATAAGTACCTCATACAACCCCTTCAAAAACACATTTCAAAAAATCTATCCCTATCTACTTTAACTGTCCCTTTAATACAAGAACTTTACCCTTGTCTCCGGCTTGTAGTGAACCATTACAGTGAGCATGTGCACACGAACTGTGAATAAAGGGACTGAATCTAGAGTTATTTCCTACAGTTCCAGGATATTGATTTATTTTTAGCACAGAAAACACGTCTGAAACAAGTTTGCCAGTCCACTCTTCTATGACTTATTAAGATATATTTGTTATGTTGACATCACTACAGAAATTATTTTTGTGTGGTGTATTTATTCTTCTGTATGACTTTTCTGCAAAAATGCAACCTGGTCTCACTCTGAAGTTATTGAATACCAGCGCTTGGGCATTGACTTCCGGCGTCAAACACCAATGAAAAAAGCCGTCCTTTCATGTCGACATGATATGTTGCCAGTCACCATCATTGTTTAATGGCACCCGACGGCATCAGGGGAAACACGGCGGGAAAACAACAAAAGTTAAGATGGTGTAAATCCGAGTAGGCCGGGTGAGAGGGGTGGTGGAAGGGTCAAACACCCACCAATTTGCACTCGGGAGGCCGGCAGTGTTGGGCAAGCTACTTGGAAAATATTTCACTACATTAAAGCTACCCCCAGAGAAATGTAGCAAGCTAAGCTATAAGATTTAAAGTCCTATGCTACTCTTTACATGAATGTAAAGGAGAAAGGAGTCAATCATAGTAAACAGTTGCATAATTTATATTAAGGATGAAAACATCAGATCACAGACATGGGCAAAATGTTTGGTCTGTCATTTGGAAGAAGTAAGAGGGGGAGGCTATATGCAGGGATCCTGAAGTTTTAAGAACTTTTTGTAAAAAACTTTTCATAACCTACATTTTGATACCTCATCACCACTTCGAGTTCTAACTGGTAACATCAGCCGTTACAGTATAACTAACATTTACTACTCCTAACTATTCACTGACTGTAAGAAAGCACAACTAAACGGTCTATACAGTAGTTCCTGATAATTCCTTGGACCACTGTGTCCTTGCAACATAATTTAGATTGACAGAGTGGGAATAATGGGACAAGGTGGACATGAAATATACAGTGAGAGATTTAGAGTTAGGCCTTGTTTGTACATGTGCTAATATTAGCGATTATGTTATTATTTTGCAGTAGACACATGTAGGTGCATTCATAATCTTAATTAGGCTAGCCCACTTAATTATTTGGCCTATGCGTGATGAATTTCATTACCATTCTTTTAAATTAGCTTACATTTGAGCCATTATTTTCCATGTTCTTGATCTTTTGTTTTATCTTGAATTGTGCAGCAATTTGTCTGTTTTAATATAAGAGCTATAAATTAATCATCAATTTATTGATGATTATCATTTATGATGATGATTGAAGTATCACCGCAATGATGGTTTGCAGGTAGGCCTACGTGTGATGATTAGTGGTGTGGGCACTATTAGCCAAAGCCATGCGTAATGGTCATTTGCAGTGTTGTGTATGGGTTACTTTAAAAGTAATCAAAGTACGTTACTGCGTTACTTTTTAAAAAAGTAGCCAGTTATTTTACTGCGTTACTCCCTGAGTAAAGTAACTCAATTACTTTAAAAGTACTTCAAACGTTACTCCCTGAGAAAAGTTAAGTGCAACACACACCGCCGCCGTACACCGCGCGTCAAAACGCCCACCTCCATTATATTCTATGAACCAACCCACACTGGCGCCGGCCGACGCGCTGCGCCGCTCTGCTTCAGCCCACTGCTCTATTTCCAGCGCGGCCGGTGCTCATGGGGGCGCTGCGAGAAAAGCCTTTTATGTACATCTCGTCTTGTAGGATCAACTCCGGTTGTTTCAAATTTTTAATAAGACGACTTTGATAAGAAACTCACCCGTGAAATTCAAGTTGTTGTTGCCTCAGAGTTTTTCCTCTTCTTCTTCTGTTACTAGCAGTTGGCAATCGTTGGCAACTAGTGTAGGTACAGCCACCTAGAGGGCTGGGGTGGGAAATACATGTTGACGGTGCCGCTGCGCGCCGCTGCCAGTGTGTATTGGGGGGCAGCCCATGCTGGCCACAGCGCCGCACCGGCGGCGGTATGTGTTGCACTTAACTCAAGCACTTTTAAAGTACTTTTGAGTATTCTACATTTCCTATTGGGCAATGGACCACAGGGCGCTAAGCCTACATTTTTTTGTCTCCAAAATTAAAGTTATGGACTACTTGCCCTTCACTGAGATCCAATTCTCCCATCACAGCCGTCACTTTGACCAGTAGAAACACAGAACAATCTGCTGCCGTAGACAACTGTATGACAACAACACCCCAGCATTTTTAATATTTCCTCTAGGGATGTTACCACACAGAGTAAAAGGGGGAAATGATTGTGTGAAACAGCAGAGGCACTTTAACGTTACTGTCATTAGCATCAAGCTAGCAAACAATGGTACATCCTCACGGTCTGACATAAAATAATAACATTAACAAATAGCGGCGGGGCTTATACTCACCACAACTGCAGAGGCTCCCAGCTTCATTTGAAACAAACCACATTATAGACGGTCCGTTATTTATTAATCCCTCTGTGTGTTTATATATTTACTTTTTATCCGCTCCGTTGTCTTTGTAAAGTTAACATATCGCACCGTCATTTCAAACTCAACACTTGTTTCAAATTAAAAGCCCCTTATAACCTCCGCTGAGAGAATCCCTCCATTTTCTAAATAGGCTTTTATTCTGAAACATTTGTCAGAACTTCCTGTGGAAGATACAGTAGCTTGATAGTTTACTTATGGCGCTTCAAATGTAGCTCCTGCCATCTGCTGACACTTTTAGGTGACTACAACAACATGTCGGCTGGCACATGAACAGACACAGTGACTCAAATAATAGTCAAAGTAATAAAAACAGGACAAGAATAACCCGATGACATCACACACGCCGTGAAAGACGACCGGGGATAATTGGTGAGTACCAGGGTGTAGCGTGTACCAGGCATAATGCAAGTCCTGAGTCTGAAATATGTCTGTCAGCGAGTCCTACTCCACCTATTGAGACTCCACCATAGACAACGGCAGCATTTCTCCGAACTCGTAGCTAGCCACAAGCTCCGTGGCTTCTTTCAGACTGATAGGTTTAACGTTATCTCCGTTATTAGAACCAAACGACAGCCGTTGCTGTTTCGGAGCTGAAGGAAAAGCATTCTAAAAGTAACGGAAGTAAATGATGTCTTGTTTGAAAACGTACTTAAGTATTTGATTACTCAAACAGCAAACTAACGCTTTATGTTACCCGTTACTGCAAAAAGTAATCAAAGTACTCTAACCCGTTACTTTGTAACTTTGTAACGCGTTATACCCAACTCTGGTCATTTGTAATAACAGCTGTTCTGTTGGAGTTAGACAGTCTATAAAATTGCACTTCTCCTCTGCCGTATTTTTAATTGAAATGTGGTGGGCGGGCACAAATATCGGGAACTGCCCATTGGTTCGACATCCCATTGTTCCGACCATATTAATCTCATTGTTCCAAAGTCCATTCCGAAATCATCATGATGCCCTGTGGTTAAGGTCTGGTTAGGTTTAGGCACAAAAACCACTTGGTTAGGGTCAGGAAAAGATCATGGTGTGGGTTAAAATGAAAAAGAAAGTGACAAACACATAAGCCGTGAGCCTCCTCCGCCTCAAGCCGGTCGCAGCACACTATACGCCCGCCGCGAGCCATTCAGCACCGCGGCAAGTCAGACTAATGGGATGTCGAACCAATGGGCTGTCGAACCAATGACATGGACTCCAAATATCTATATGCACACTTAAGGGTGTAAGTCCCGCCCTCAAACGCGATGAGCCAATCACAGTGCATATAGCCATTCCCATACACTTGGACATTCTCTGCCTTGACGTCTATTCAAATGCATTACAAAAAGTCACTTTTGTTCAGTTTTATGAGCTTTTCAGAGATTTGAAGTTTAAAGATGGTCAAACGGTGTGCATGGGGTACATGCAACTCGCACAAGGTATCCTGAGAGGCTGGGCAACGAGGTGCATTTTTTACCCTTTCCTAAACCACATCTCAACCGAGAAAAGTGTCTCCTTTGAATAAAGTTGTGTGGTAGACCACAACATCAACTCAACGTGAATAAGATTAACAATGATGTCTACATCTGTTCTAAGGTAAGTCAACATCATGTTTGAGGCAACATTTTGTCACTTTGCTGGAAAGAAATATAAAGTTATCTTTAACATCTCTAGCTAACGTTAGCTAAAGTTAGCCTAACGTTAGCTCCTAGCTGCGTTGTTCATCATGTCACCTTGTTTGCTGGGAGTTCATTAGCCTATTTTGTTCTAGTTTTGTACTTTGGTGATCGTACATCATTGTTAGCTGTTGTCCATAGGGTAAGGTGACCAGATTTCTGAGATGAAAATCGGGGACATTTTCAGTGCAGTGGTGAAAAATCATTAAATATTATCATTATGAAATAAAAAACGGGGAGTACTTTTTCATGTATTTTGACCAGCTTTTACTACAAAAAATGTTGCAATCAAACAAATGAGTGACATCACCAACCATCCATCCACTGAGGAAGACAAAAATATCTTAATCTTATTAGCTTGAGTTAGGATGGATTTTTTTGGTCAAAAGTTTTAACTCATAACTGAATACTGAACTGATATTTGACACAAAAGGTGGCAATCAAACAAAGGGATGACATCACCGTGATCCCCTCATTCATCCACCTCCGTAGCCTCCGCCTCAGGAGCCTGGGTAGAATAAGAGCAGAGGAGAACATGAGAAAAACTGCAAGAACGGACCCAATAGTAAGTGAATAGTTTCTTAAAGAAATAACATCAGTTTTGGTAATATACTTATATAATTTAGTCATTGTGCTCTTTTTTATATGCTCTATGTAACTGCCTCTGTTTGAAATGTGCTACATCAGAGGTTCCTAAACTGTTCAGACCATGTATCACTATGTACCAAACCAAATTTCCAAAGTGCAACTTTCTACTGCAGATATTATTTTTTCATACAATAAAAATAACTGTATCGCCCATGCAACAGCATCAGCAAGGCTAAACAACATCAACAAAATGCTACTTTATTAAAATCAAAGAATAGCCTACATTTATAAAGTGCACTCACAAAAGATAGTGATAATATTGTCATCTCATGGTAATCTAATATAACAAGTTACACCTTCACTAACAACAGTGACATACAAAACAGTGACATAGGGCATCATCTAATCAGATGGTCTGCATTTATAACTACTAAATTCATTGGTTACCCACACAGCAGTGACTGGTGCCAGCCTGACACAAAATACAGCAGTTAACACACACAACTATTAACCATTTACTTATTATTTATTTATTATTTTAACACAGTCTCAGGTTCCTATGCCTCCAGGAAAATCCTATGCTACCAAAGCAGTCAACCTTACAGCTTCACCAATGAAAGATATAAAAACAGTGACATAGGGCTCTAGTTTCCCGGCGGGGCGCAGGGTGGTGCAGGGTGGTGAACCCTGTGCAGAGCTAGTTTCGAGCAGCGCAACCTGAGGCGTGCTCAGTTTGGTAGTTTGGCAGACCGAGGTGCGCTGAGATGGGTGTGGCGGCGCAGCAGGGGGAGGTGTCGACAGATGCAGCTTGCCGCAGTGACAGTTTTGTGCCAAAAGGCTTCGCCGAAGGTGTGCTAAAAGCTCGCCAGCTGAAACCAGGTCTACTGTCAGCGCAGACAGAGCGCAGCTGGTGTAAGCCGAAGTTTGGCTGACCGGCGGACAGTGCGCACACGTCACCAAAACCTCACAGGCAGGTTTCCAGAATATCAGGCACATTAACGATGCAATAAATACCCAAAAAAACACTACTCAATGCAACTATCTGCAATCAGCACATAAATGTATCTCTATATCGACTGTCCTGTCACATCTGATGTCAGATCAAAGGGGATTGGCACCGTTTGGCACGCGTAATGGAAACCCAACCTGATTTGATTAACAAAACTAATGAGTTCACATCCCTCTCAGCCAACCACAAACAGCCACAGCATCAGATAGGGAGTATATATTCAGCATCTGTCATCTTAGAAAAGTCAAAAGAAAAGAAACAGAGTGAGACTGCGAGAGAGAAAGAGAGAGAGCGCGCACGAGAGAAACGCAACATTGATTTACAATTGTGGTGACCTCCTCCCAGGCTACCTTTGCATCATCAGCCCGTGGAGGTCTGCTCGCAGTTCCGTATATTCGGACACTGCGAGCTTGGACCTCCCAGACCAAAACATCAGTTTCCTCCTGGGAGAAGTTTGGCCGTCTGACGCTGCTGCTCTCTTCTGCCATGGCGAATTGAGTAAACTCTCATTACGCCTTTGCGCAGTGCATTTAAGGGCGAGGAGAGGGGCTCATTTGATTGGTGTGATGTGTGTAAAACCCACTCCACGCCTTCTCTCCTCCCTCTTTCCGACTTGCGCAGGTAGGAGGGACAGAGGTGGGAAAGAGGAGTAGCTGCGCTAGACGCACGGTGTGCTAAACTTACAAAATCCGCCTGGCCACTCCCTGTTGGCCCGGTCTGCCAAACTAGAGCCCATAATGTTAACATTCACTGACTTTTATAACGTTACGTTAGGTCTTCAGTTCAGACGCACTGCATGTTACAATCATACTTAGCCTACTTTACCTCACTTCACACACACACACACACACACACACACACAGTCAAGTCTACTGCCAGCTCACACAAAATAAATAAGTTCATACACAACATACAATTTAACGCGGCCGCTGGTCTCCTCTCCTTTTTGCCGCCTCTAGATTGTTGTTGTTGATGCTGCTGCGTCTGGTCGTGCTTCCTGATAACATCTGTACATCATATGATGTCTTCAGTGGCGATGTGTTTACTGACTACCGTAATAACTGGTGTTTGAATCTGCATGCATTTTTCCACCATTCAATGTCAAAATCGGGCACCTTTTCGGGGACGAAACTCTTTTTAATACTTCTCATGCCATCCCCAGCATGTGAAAACATAGTTCATGCAGTAGCGTAGGGTGTGCACACAAATACAGGACAAATTGTGTCCCGTATTGAATCAGTAAGGGACAGTACATTTTATCTTTTAATATGGGACAATCTCGTATTATATGGGATAGGTGGCAACCCTATCATCTATATGCCTCAGTGTGTTGCTGCCATCAGTCACATTACTTATCCTCAGTTTTATTGCCTTTACTTTTATCCAGACCAGAAAAAAGCCGGCTGCACTTCAGAGCTTTTCCTGGGAAGAAAATAGCTTGTAACTTTTGTGGATTACCGCCCTACTCAGTCACTAAATTGACTTTGCCACTGAAAAGCTATTTGACTCAAAGTAGTGACATTGCCACCACATTATTGAGTATGCAGTTAAATTAGTAATTAGTAGCTAATTGTAGTGACACTACTGCCCAACACTGGAGGCCGGTGTTCGCTTCCCATAAGACTGTAAAGCCAAACCCTGTTCTTTTTTCCTAAACCCAACCACGTGCTTTTGTTGCCTAAACCCAACCACGTGTGTGTGTGGGCAAAATATAACTGTGTTTGTTGTTAAAGTAAAAAAAACAACAAACGTCAATCCGTGGTTTTGTACCGACATAATGCATTTATTTTGAAAGACTGTCTGCAAACTGTACATTTCCTGTGAAAACAGAAGAGTATTTTGAAAATAGATAATGCATGTAACAGGCTGAAGTTGACACAGCATCCCAAAACAACCAACACGCCTAGGGTACCTTGTATGTCATATCTCAACGTGGAAAGTCCATGATCAGAGGTTGATATGTGACGAGGTCTGAGTGAGAATGTGTTGAAATATGAGCTCCTGCAGGAGAGCTGCAATGATGATTGTGTAAACCCAGCCTGTGGGCTGGTATTTGAAAGGCTAATCAGAGTTTCATGGTGGTGTTGTATCGGTAACATGCTGAAGAAAAAAATCCGCCTTTTAGCGTACAATGGAATAGAATCTTGCTGGTGCCACTGCTTGTGAATGCTACATAGGGGGACTTAAAGTGATTGTTGTTCAGTAACTCCATACATTGTACTCACTGAAAAGATAATTTGATCATTCAGTACTCAGTGCAGCTCTGTAGAAGTCTGTGTTGTGCACATTCACACTAACACACTAGGAGCTAACCTAAAATTGAGTTTACACAAATTGAAGGTGCCTAGTTCGCATTCATATTTACATATTTCAATTTTGAACGAAGTTCACAGTGAACTGTCAGTTTCTTATGTTTTTTAAATGAGCTGCTCTGAGCTAGTCTTTTTAGAATCTCCTCTGACCCATCCAACCCCAGGCCCCAATTATTGCCACTGCCCACTTCCCAAATTAAATGAATTACTGTAAACTAATCACAATGATTACTTTTAAAAGCCAAAAAAAAAAAAAAAATCTATGGGCACTTGTTTTACCACATAAACAATATATCATATTATGCAGAAGGAGGTGTAGTAAAGATATACTGTTGATGCAAGGGTGTGAAAATTTATTTGGACTACGTGACCCAAATTATGGAGCAGTTTAAAAACATAAAATATAAAATACATATGCTTATACATGTACATATGCTATAATTGCCTGCTCTACGGGCCGCACAGTGCAGAGGCAGAGCCAATCATCTGAGTAATTTTACACACAGCAGTCGAACCACTTTTGCCTCATGCGCCACTGAGCAACTTTCATAGAAGTGAATGTGGCCCTATCTCCAATGCTGTATCCAGTTCTCTTTATACATCCATGCTCTTCTATTCCAAAAGTGCAGCTTCGGGCTACTGGTAAGCTACACTGTGTCCTCTTTGAGGTGCTGTTTTATATTTCTTTGAACTTGTAGTAGTTGGGAAGAGGAGAGAAAGAAAAAGAACAATCCTTGGGTGCTGTAAAATTAGCATTGTTAACTGTCGCAAGAGTGGCTGCACTCATGTTTAAGTTCATGAGTTGCAAAACTGATGCACTCAGTTCACTGTTCACCAAAAATATGACACAATCATACATTAAATGAACTAAAAACAACAAACTAAAACACAGCCAGAAATCTTTGATGCATGTCATCTATAACTGGACATTGAACAGTAATAATTTTGTCTGTTGACTATAGCACAACATAGCAGGACATAAGACCAATAAACACAATTAAAATAGACAAAAAAAGGAGAAATCATTTACTACAGTAGCCGACATATTTATTTTACAGGCACAAATATCAAGGAAAAAATGACCAAATCAACCAAAATGTGCAAGTCTACAAAATTGAGCAGCCAAACTGCTTTGCTTTTGAAACACTCAGCTTCTCAAAATGCTCTCAGTGTGGCATGATACTGTAAACTGGACAGATAAAACCTTGTGGCCGCTGGGCCATGGAGCTGAGCCCAGTGGAAATGACCCTACGGGCTCCTTTAAGGTCTAGATGGCTGTAAAGATAACAATAACAGAGGCTAATTCATTTCGTATCGTGTCGAGCTTAGCTGATTTCCGAAAGACTGACAGCCCCTTCCGGCCAGTTAAGAGGAATGAGGAGTCAACCATCAACATCAGTGTAAAACAGTTAATAAAACAGGTTTTTCAGCATTGTGAATCACCGCAACCACAAGTGATTCTTGAGCATAAAGTCATACATGTGCACACAAAATATTAGATTGATTGGTCCAGTAGTTTGCAAGATGAGCTGCAAACAGATGGATACACACAAACACACACACACACACACACACACACACACGACTGAATGCATGATACCCTCCAGACTTACTTGTGGTGGAAATAGTAAAACAGACAGGCAAAGGATGTTAAGTTCGATGTTTAATCAACAAGAAGTTGTTCTCTCAGCTCTCACTGCCACAAAAAACAGCATGGCAAAAACAAACAAACATGTTCCATGTAATAAAAAAAAACTGGTGTCAAGTTTATATGTATGTTCATGTGTGTGTGTGTGTGTGTGTGTGTGTGTGTGTGTGCATGTGCTTCTCCACCCTTACCTTCTGCCATCACTCCAACAAGTGAACGCAAGCTTGCGTATTAGTGTTCCCCTGCAGCAGAGACATCAGGCCGAGGATTGGAACGTGATGACACTGTCATACGGAAGTGCTTCTGTCAGCTTCACATATACATGTCTGTCTATGGCAATGACGTCACTTACTAATCCTTAAAACAGTTTCGTCTCAGACCTCCGCAGAAACTACGCTGCACTTGAGCTTTAGAAATGCTTGGGAAAACTGTGTGGATGCTACCGCACTACTTGATCACTGATAGAGCTAAAAGCTATTTGACTCAGAAAACAGCAATGCTACCACCACTACTGAGATATATAATTAGTAAGAAGAGGAAGAAGATAAGAAGATACACTTTATTAATCCCTAAGGGGGAATTCCCTTTTATTTTTCACTCTGCTGTCAAAAACACACAGGCTTGAACTACTCACACATGCACAAACAGGACCTATACATGCATTAAATGGAAAGATGTCAGGGTGAGGGGGCTGCCTTGGATAGGTGCCCCAAGCAGGGGGTTCATTGCCTCAAGGGCACCTTGGCAGTACCCAAGAGCCAAACTGGCACCTCTCCAGCTACCAGTCCAAGCTACATGTTTGATTTGGATGGGGACTTGAAGTGGCAACCCTCCGGTTTCCGACCCAAGTGAGGCTCAGCTACTGCTGCCCAGTAACACCACTACTCTCTGAAAAGTATTGTAAAAGTAAGGCCCAGACACTCCAAACCAACTTCAGAGAACTAGCAGCAACGCAAGGCCCCCGGCTGCCTCAGCTGACGTCACTGTGTCTCGACTAAAATGTTGCACACGAACACACTGCAAAGACTGCAGCGAATGGCCAACCAGTATGTAAGTTCTACGCCTACATGAAAGGAAATAACTCTCCACACCAGTAGACGGTTGTACCCTGTATTCCTCATTCAAAAAGAGAAACAGAAAGACCGTCTTGACACTAGTTAGCCAGTAAACACATTAACAACACAATCCAATGTTAAAAGAACATATTTACTGTGTGCCAGTGAACAATAAGACAACCCACCAGGGCATGTTTCTGTTAAAGAAACAAGATCATGGAACAAGTTTGTTTTGTTCTCACTCACTCTTGATTTTAGCTCTGTTTACTTTCCTCATCTCCATTTCTCTTGTCGTGTGTTGAGCTGAACTGACAGGGTGATTTTATTCACCAACGGGCTCTGCCGTTGCTGATTCTACATGCTGAATCAGCCAAAAGCCAAAGGGGGCCGAAAAAGGTGAAGGGTGCAGGACACACACCGACAAAGGTGACAGACGCTGATCAACGGCCCAACACTGACCGATGGCCAACCGTTGGCTCTGTATGTCAGGGCCTTAAAATGTTATTCAGAAAGGTGTTGCACTGCGGGACAGGTTGTGGTAAACTTTGATATTTACTTACAGGTAAGTTTATTTCTGGGCCCTCAGCACCTCCGTTGCCTGTGAGTCACCATTTGCTTTCCAGTGTCTGTTTTGAAAAATGCTTTATGTTGTGTTGAACGTCTTATGCCTTTCACAGTCAGTCTTGAGCAATCCGAGCCGAGCAGTTTTACCTTGCTTGACTGTGCGTGGCGTTATGGAGGAGGGAGAGCTGACATGGTGGCTACACGGAGGTGCTGATAGTGAAATCCCATTAGCTGCCCTCCCACTGACGCCAAACTGACATCAATAGGAAGAGCCAGAGCAGGTGGGTGGTCTGTCACTCTCTCAGTGCTTACTGGCAGGAACAACCTGCTAGTACACACACACAGCTGGGAGAGTGCTAACACATCACTGCTGTTGTGCCATGCCTGTCACTGATAGTGTTTGTATGTGTGGAGTGGCACTGACGCTGGTGGTGGCGGTGGTGGGGATTTGTGTTTGTGCATGAAGCCCACAATTTAATATGATGGACAATGATACAGTGCGGAAATAAACTTGCTTTTTAGTTTCAGCCAAGACAGAGGTGGAAGGAGACAGATAGAAATAAAAGAGTAACCAAGAAAGAGCCGCAGAAGTGAACAAACCATTAAAAAAGGAGGAAAAGGGGAATGCCAGCTTCTACGTGGCCACCAATTTAAAGTGGTTTCTGGTCAGGGGAAGTGGCAGGAGTGGATGCCCAAATTAGAGAGATCCCGGTCGGATCTTAGGAAACCCTGTTATCCTCAGCGTGCCGGCATTCCAGCGAGCAAGCAGCATGGGAGCAGGAGCCACCCGGACAATGTTTGGTTCAGACGAGATGGGAGGGCCCGCTTCGTGGAGGATTTTCTGAACCTCCAAAACCACAAGGCACTTGGGAAGACAGGGGTCGGGAATCTATCGATCACAGCCGGGGCTGTTTGCTGTTTGCTGTCAAACATGCTGCCAGGGAGGTCCCCCGTCAACAGTCAAATGTAATAGTCACTCACAGAGATGAATACATTCCTTGCCCTCATGAAGTTTTTTGATCTGTGCAGATTCCAAATGAAATGCTGCAGGGCCGGGATTGTTTTCTTTGGAGGAGTGCATTCTTTTAAATAAGGGCGACAGTTTGAATCACACAATAAATTCAACAGGCCCTGTGGAGAGCTTGTCATTATCAGTGTTTCTTGTACCATATTATAGCGTCACAATAAATAGTTCTGCACAGTATTAAAACTTTTGTTGCACATGAACATATTAGGCCACTGTGTAGAAATAAAAGAGTGTTGCTTATTCTTTGTTAGACCCAGTTTTTCCTGTTAGAGATATGATCGCACAGTTTATCAAAGCGAGTAAGTGGGAGTGAAATGTATGTGGTTTAAAGTAAAGCACATGAACATATGGAATTATATTCCTGATATATTTATTTGAGCATTTGAGGAGAGATTCATCCAGAGTGAACTCATCCAGATGGTATGACATTCAAACCAAAGCCACATCAAAGGAGCTAAAGGGAAGAGAGCAAAAGAGAGAGGACTAACAGGAAGATAGCTACAGCAAAGGAAATAGAAGAAACGTGAAAAATAATGCAAA